>NC_052166.1:13386560-13638181 GCF_902713615.1 Scyliorhinus canicula | reverse complement strand
CTCCACGTGCCTCTCTCTCTCCCCGTGTCTCTCTCTCTCCCCGTGTCTCTCTCTCTCTCCCCGTGTCTCTCTCTCTCCCCGTGTCTCTCTGTCTCCCCCGTGTCTCTCTGTCTCCCCCGTGTCTCTCTGTCTCCCCCGTGTGTCTCTGTCTCCCCGTGTGTCTCTCTCTCCACGTGTCTCCCTATT
Organism: Scyliorhinus canicula; assembly: GCF_902713615.1. Classification (NCBI taxonomy): domain Eukaryota; kingdom Metazoa; phylum Chordata; class Chondrichthyes; order Carcharhiniformes; family Scyliorhinidae; genus Scyliorhinus; species Scyliorhinus canicula. The sequence continues at coordinate 13,637,995 of NC_052166.1, read as the reverse complement.
TCCCAGTGCCTCCCTCTCTCTGTGTCTCTCTCTGTGTCTCTCTCTCTCTACCTCTCTCTCTCCATGACTCTCTCTCTTTCTCTCTCTAACCCTGTCTCTCTTTCTCTAGCTCCCTCTCTATCCCCGTGTCTCTTCTCTCTCTCCCCGTGTCTCTCTCTCTCCCCGTGTCTCTCTCTCTCCCCGTGTCTCTCTCTCTCCCCGTGTCTCTCTCTCTCCCCGTGTCTCTCTCTCTCCCCGTGTCTCTCTCTCTCCGCGTGTCTCTCTCTCCCTGTGTCCCTCTCCCCGTACCAGCCTCCCCGGACAGGCACCGGAATGTGGCGATTAGGGTCTTTTCACAGAAACTTCATTGAAGCCTACTCCTGACAATAAACGATTTTCATTTTCATTTCATTTCCCCGTGTTGCTCTCTCCCCGTGTCTCTCTCCCCCCGTGTCTCTCTCCCCCCGTGTCTCTCTCCCCCGTGTCTCTCTCCCCCGTGTATCTCTCCCCCCGTGTCTCTCTCCCCCGTGTCTCTCTCCCCCCGTGTCTCTCTCCCCCCGTGTCTCTCTCCCCCCGTGTCTCTCTCCCCCCGTGTCTCTCTTTCCCCTTGTCTCTCTCCCCCGTGTCTCTATCTCTCCCCGTGTCTCTATCTCTCCCCGTGTCTCTATCTCTCCCCGTGTCTCTCTATCTCTCCCGTGTCTCTCTCTCTCTCCCCATGTCTCTCTCTCTCCCCGTGTCTCTCTCTCTCTCCCTGTCTCTCTTCCCTTGTCTCTCTCTCTCCCCGTGTCTCTCTCTCCCCATGTCTCTCTCTTTCCCCGTGTTTCTCTCTCTCTCTGTGTCTCTCTCTCTCCCCGGTCTCTCTTTCTCCCCGTGTCTCTCTCCCGTGTCTCTCTCCCCGTGTCTCTCTCCCCCGTGTCTCTCTCCCCGTGTCTCTCTTCCCCCGTGTCTCTCTCCCCCGTGTCTCTCTCCCCCCGTGTCTCTCTCCCCCCGTCTCTCTCCTCCCCCCGTGTCTCTCTCGGTCTCCGTGTCTCTCTCTCTCCCCGTGTCTCTCTTTCCCCTTGTCTCTCTCTCCCCCTTGTCTCTCTCTCCCTGTCTCTATCCTCCTCCCCGTGTCTCTATCTCTCCCGTGTCTCTATCTCTCCCCGTGTCTCTCTATCTCTCCCGTGTCTCTCTCTCTCCCCATGTCTCTCTCTCTCCCCCGTGTCTCTCTCTCTCCCCATGTCTCTCTTCCCTTGTCTCTCTCTCCCCCGTGTCTCTCTCTCTCCCATGTGTCTCTTTCCCGTGTGTCCCTCTCTCTCGTGTCCCCCTCTCTCTCCCCGTGTCTCTCTCTCTCCCGTGTCTCCCCCTCTCTCTCCCGTGTCTCTCTCTCTCCCGTGTCTCTCTCTCCCCTGTCTCTCTCTCCCTGTGTCCTCTCTCTCTCTCCCCTGTCTCTCTCTCTCCCCGTGTGTCTCTCTCTCTCCCGTGTCTCTCTCTCTCCCTGTGCTCTCTCTCCCCGTGTCTCTCTCTCTCGTGTCTCTCTCTCCCCGGTCTCTCTCTCTCCCCGTGTCTCTCTCTCTCCCCGTGTCTCTCTCTCTCCCCGTGTCTCTCTCTCCCCGTTCTCTCTCTCTTCCTCCCCCCGTTCTCTCTCTCCCCGTGTCTCTCTCTCTCCCCGTGTCTCTCTCTCCCCGTGTCTATCTCTCTCCCCGTGTCTCTCTCTCTCCCCGTGTCTCTCTCCCGTGTCTCTCTCTATCCCCGTGTCTCTCTCTATCCCCGTGTCTCTCTCTCTCTCCCGTGTCTCTCTCTCTCTCTCCCCTGTTCTCTCTCTCTCTCTCCCCGTGTCTCTCTCTCTCTCTCCCCGTGTCTCTCTCTCTCTCTCCCCGTGTCTCTCCTCTCACCGTGTCTCTCTCTCTCTCCCGTGTCTCTCGCCCCGTGTCTCTCTCTCTCCCCGTCTCTCTCTCTCCCCGTGTCTCTCTCTCACCCGTCTCTCTCTCCTCCGCTCTCTCTCTCTCTCTCCCCATGTCTCTCCCCGTGTCTCTCTCTCTCCCCGTGTCTCTCTCTCTCTCCCCGTGTCTCTCTCTCTCCCGTGTCTCTCTCTCTCCCCACGTTCCTCTCTCTCCCCGTGCCTCTCTGTCCCTGTCTCTCTCTCCCCCTGTGTCTCTCTCTCTCCCCCCCGCGTCTCTCTCTCTCTCTCTCTCTCCGCGTCTCTCTCTGCGTCTCTCTCTCCCCTTGTCTCTCTCTCTCTCTCTCCCTGTGTCTCTCTCTCTCTCCCCGTGTCTCTCTCCAATAAAGTGCAGTGTCCATCGGCAATCCCTTGGGATTGAGGATGATTTGTTTCTATTTTGGTTTGATGATTTTGAAGATGGCTGATTAGTCGATGCCACCTGTGGGAAACATGTGCGTGAACAGTTTGGTACAGGTGTTATTTGGAGGTTTGGGCATTCTCTCCGCTGCCTTGACTGCACCTGAGCACCGTTCCAGCAATGTGTTTGCTGCCTTTCCAAATAAGCATTTTAGTCTGTCACAAGCCAGGGATTCATGACGTGCTTTGGAAGCGTCGTCACCGTTGCAATGCCGGAAACATGGCCCCTAGTCAGATCCACCAAGCTGCAACGTCATAATGACCAGATCAACTGTTTTGAAGTGATATTAGCCAAGGCACTGCTTCTCTTTGAATAGTGGCTGTGGGATCTGAGCAATCAGCTGAAAGGTGGCAGCTAAGATATGCTCCCTTACAACCTTTTAACTCCAAACAGAGAGTTTCTAAACACAGATACAACTGACAGCTGAGGAAGGAATTTGCACTTGGACTAATGGCCTCTTTCTTTCTTCATTTTATGGTTCCAGCAATTTTCAAATGTTCATCAATGTTCAGAACGATAAAACAAGTGAAGTGAAATCCCTGTTTCCCCAGTGATTCCCACTATCCAGTGTGGCACTGAGGCCTGCAGACTGCAGAGACGTCAGCTTCCATCCTTTGTTTGCATTGCCTGAGCTCATCTCGGGGCCCATCGTGTGGAATTCAACCCCATCAGTGTGTTGTAGTGGTGATTTCTCTCTCTGTGGGGTTGGTATGGTTAATTATTTTTTGTAATGATCTACAAATATAATAATTGAAGAAAAACCATGGAGGAATATAAAGGACAATGACGGCTGCCTCACTCTTACTCCTCAAATCCCCCAATGTGCTCACTACCTGTTTTGACTGCAGGAAGGTGGTTAGCGAGTGTGACTGCCTCACTTGTCCTCCGTCTTTGTTTCCTTGCAGTCTGATGGGAAGGGAAGTTTGAAGGAACGTGGCCTTTACGAAGCAGCTCAGTATAAAAGCGCCTGTCTGCCCTGTGATCGCCAGGCACTGAAAGCACCTTTTGTCTTTGGTGGTGCAGGGCATTGTGACATTTTGCATGTTTACGGGATAATTAGTGCAGACAATTGCCTTTTCACAGGCTGCTGTTGCGGTGAAATGAAGTGTTAAGGAATCTGGATTGCCGTACACTGTCACAGCAAGTGGGATGGGGGACACAGAGCAACAGTTACTTTGCTGAATAAATTAGCAAGCTCCTTTTGTCTACTTGCAGATTAGGGGCCTCCCTCTTTTTGTTCACCCTCCCTTTGTCTCCTCAGCTCCCAGAAGAAGCAAGGCGAGGATTTGCTTCCCTCAGTGACCCACTGGAAGGGCTCCTGGTCATGTTGGAGAACAGCCATGACTGGAGAAAGGGAAAGGCACAATCCCTGGCACATTACATCATCGACCAGTTCAGCAATTGGATTAAAGAGGATGCCCGAGTCCAGCAGGTTGGCGAAGGAACAAACAATCCAGCACAGATTGTATTCTGTACAGCCCTGAACACCGGTTCACGGACGTGGGTTGGGGAGAGGGGATGGTTAATCTTGTAATTTCCTGGTCAATTGTATTGAAGGAAACATATCAGGACTGGACTGAAAATATTATTATTATTATTATTATTATTTTCCGTTTGGTCCTGATATGTTTCTTTCAATATAATTGACCAGGAAATTACAAGATTAACCATCCACTCTCCCCCAACTCATGTCCGAGAAATGCTACATTTGGGAGTTAATTCTGGTTCCCCAAATGGCAGCAGAGTGGTTAGCACTATTGTTTCACAGCACCAGGGTCCCAGGTTCGATTCCCGGCTTGGGGCACTGTCTGTGCGGAGTCTGCACGTTCTCCCCGTGTCAGTGTGGGTTTCCTCAGGGTTTTCTCCCACAAGTCTCGAAAGACGTCCTGTTAGGTAGATTGGACATTCCGAATTCTCCCTCCGTGTACCCGAGCAGGCTCCAGAATGTGGCGATTTTCACAATAAACTCATTGCAGTGTTAATGTAAGCTTGCATGTGACAATAAAGGTTATTAAAAGTATTATTATTTACTCTGATAGCTTCATAAATAAATACACCATTTTCAAAATGTATATATCACAGAATCCCTACAGTACAGTATATTACATTCAGCCCATCGGGACTAAACCAACCCTCAGAAAGAGCACACTACCTAGGTCCAATCCGCCACTTTATCCTAGGGGCAATTTATCAAGGCCAATCTATCTAACTTGCACATCTTTGTCTGTGAGAGGAAACCAGAGTATCCGGAGGAAACCCATGCAGACACTGGGAGAACATGCAAAAACCACACAGACAGCCATGCGAGGTTGGAATCGAACCTGGGTCTCTGCCGCTGTGTGGCAGCCGTGCGAACCATTCTGCCACCGTTATTGTCCCTGTGCGTTTGACCCTGTCTGTTATCCTCTAGCTCTGTGTATCAGTTTAAGGAAAACACAGAATTGTTACACTGCAGAAGGAGGCCATTGAGCCTATTGTGTCGGTGCAGGTTCTCCAAACGAGCGTTTGTCATTCTCCAGCCTTCTCCCTGTAACCCTGACCAGAGATGTGTCTCATTCCCGTTTGAAAGCTTCAATTGGACCTGTCTCCACCACACTGTCAGACAGTGTATCTCAGACACTATCATTCGCTGTGTGAACTTGTCGCCACCACACTATCAGACAGTGTATCCCAGTCCCCAACCACTCGCTGTGTGAACCTGTCTCCACCACACTACCAGACTGTGTTCCAGACCCTAACCACTCGCTGTGTGAACCTATCTCCACCACATTGTCAGACAGTGTATCCCAGTCCCCAACCACTCGCTGTGTGAAACTGTCTCCACCATACTGTCAAGCAGTCTTCCAAACCCTAACCACTCGCTGTGTGAACCTGCCTCCACCACACTATCAGACATTGAATTCCAGACCCTAACCACTCGCTGTGTGAACTTGTCTCCACCACATTGTCAAGCAATGTGTTCTAGGCCCTAACCATTTGTTGTGTAAAACTGTCTCCACCACACTGTCAGACACAATTCCAGACCCTAACCACTCGCTGTGTGAAACTGTCTCCACTACACTGTCAAACAGTGTTCCAAATCCTAGCCACTCGCTGTGTGAACCTGTCTCCACCACACTGTCAGACAGTGTGTTCCAGACTCTAACCACTTGCTGTGTGAACCTGGCTCTACCACATTGTCAGACAGTTTTCCAGACCCTAACCACTCGCTGTGTGAACCTATCTCCACCACTTTGTCAGACAGTGTTCCAGACCCTAACCACTTGCTGTGTGAACCTGGTTCTACCACACGATCAGACAGTGTGTTCCAGACTCTAACCACTCGCTGTGTGAACCTGCCTCCACCGCACTGTCAGTGTTCCAGACCCTAACCACTCGCTGTGTGAACCTGGCTCTACCACACGATCAGACAGTGAGTTCCGGACCCTAACCACTCGCTGTGTAATACTGTCTCCACCACACTGTCAGACAGTGTGTTCCAGACCCTAACCACTCGCTGTGTGAACCTGTCTCCACCACACTGTCAGACAGTGTTCCAGACCCTAACCATTCGCTGTGTGAACCTGTCTCCACCACACTGTCAGACAGTGTTCCAGACCCTAACCATTCGCTGTGTGAACCTGTCTCCACCACACTGTCAGACAGTGTTCCAGACCCTAACCATTCGCTGTGTGAACCTGTCTCCACCACACTGTCAGACAGTGTTCCTGACCCTAACCATTCGCTGCCTAAAATGTTTTTCCTCATCTTGCCAATTGCTTTAACTCCGTGCCCTCCCATTCTCGATCTTTCCACCAATGGGAAGTTTAGCCTAATTTACTCTGTCCAGACTCCTCATAATTTTCAATTACTCTTATCAAATTTCCTCTCAGCCTTCTTTTCCCCAAGGAAACAGTCCCAACTTCTTCAATCCAGCAAACCAAGAAAAAAAGGAAGACTATTTCTGTAACCTCCAGTCCAATAAGACTCTGAAGTCTCTCCAATTTCTCTGATTTGGCCTGCTCTGCGCTTCCTCCCTTCACCTCACTTTTAACCGCAGTATGAATAAAAACAATGTTCTCAGCAGATAGATTGAAGTTCATGGAACTGTACCCTAACATGCATCAATAAATAGAATGAGACACATGCAACTGTATCCCAATGTTTGCCAGTAAATAATGTAAGGTTTATGAAACTAAATAGTTCTGTTCGGTAATAAGTATCAGTTGTTTGCAAGTTTTTGTTTCACTGATGAAAAGCATTTAGCGAACTTGAAAACTACGGAGCAAGTGCTGGAGGTTGGGATTAGAATAGATGGCTGCTTGATGGCTGTAAAACTCTATGACTCTGATTGTGTGCAAGCTGTTCAGTTCAATTTTTGTTTGCTCGCTGTGGGCATCACTGTTTCTAGATCTTAATTAAGTAATTAACATAATTTAACTGATGCGATGATGGCATTATGCCCTTTTCCAGTGTTACTGTCTCTCATCATGTTTTCCTGTTAGCAGTCACTCCTGAAACGGGCCACACTGCAAGTGAGAGTCTTCTCTTTACTCACTGAGGTTCCTGCTAACATGTTGGATCACCTGATCAGCCTGTATGAAGTGGACAAGACTGACCCATCCTCCCAGCTTGCTCTGGTCAATGATCTGTGCGTCAAGGGCAAGTACAAAGAGGTGAGGTGTGTCCGGGAATGTGCGGATTATTGGGGAAACTGCTGATCATTGTCATATGTCCTATATAAATGTGCAATGATTCTCATTGTCAGCCTTCATTATCTTCTTGTCGTATCCCTTTGAGGGAGTTTGAAGCCAAGAATGTCTGATAGCTTTATGAAGCTGGAGAATTTTAGAAGAACCCTGCTGATTTCGGACAATGGATTGTGTTTCACAGCATACAGGTGTTCAGTAATATTGCTCCTCCCTCTGCTTTGGACACATTTAGCTCTGCTTTGGACACAGTTCCCATTCCTCATCAGCGTGGTCTGAATCCTCTCAAATACACCCTCCATTTTCCCAAAGGAATGTTGCCGTTTGCAGCAGCTTGTGCTTTGCAGCAATCACCGCATGATTTTCACAGAACCCTTCACAGCAAAATGGAAAGATTTGTTCCTTCACTCGAAACCTGGAGGTGTTCCCCTAACTGCCTCTGTCCACTGCAATAAAATGGCAACGTTTGTTGGAAGGGGAGAAAATACTTTCAGGTGTCCTTTACCTGCAGTGTTGAATCTTATCAGGAGCTTTGCTTCATTCCTCCGCCGACATGCATCTTCCCAGATGGTTGAACATTTAGGTGTCACTGACTTTGGAACTTTTTCATCACGGTTCTCAGTCCTGTTTCAATGCAAATTATGGAGATAGCCTGGCTGTTTGTGGATCATTCGAGAGCCGTAACTGGGATAGAGCCAGCATACGGAGTGTTGCTGCTCTTGTGATATTTCCTAACAACTATCCTGAGCAAGCCAAGCTGTGCCAGGGAGAATAGGGGGGTGATTGACAGAGCAGCTAGTGTGTCACGGTCATCTGTTGCACTTCAGGCTCTGAAAGGGTGTCTGGTTGCGAATAAATGAGACTCTCTAGCCCTTTCTATACATTCCTGTGAGAAGAAAAGAGTCTGTTGTCACTGTCGGCTATCGGAGAGGGAAAAGAGGCTATTGTCACATGAGCAGGGCAGCCTGGCAGTCAGGGCATGGTTCACTGCCCCATGATATCGCTGAGTCTGCCGAGAATCCACATTCAGACCTTGTCACTTTTGATTTGAGGGTATCACAATGCAATTAGCTGTGATATTTCATAGCCGGCAGTGGTGACCTCCCCCTGGACTCAATGCGGAGCATTGTGTGCTGTGGCTGGGATCGTTAGTCAATGCTGCAACACCCTGACCTGCCGAACCTGAGGGGGAATAGAATACAAAAGCCTTTCTCATGTCCCTACTCCTGTCCTGCTTTTGTGAGCCCCCAAGAGGAGAAAAGTATCTTAATTTGACCCAAGTGTTTTCCTTGCTGTGATTTTTATGCACGCTCGGAATTTAATCACAAATGTTATTATTAGAACAGGAAAATTTGGCAGTGTGTGCTAAAGGCCCCAGTCAATTATTTTGCTTTGGTTCTATCTGCGCCCTGTTACAGTCCAATATGTCAGAGCTGGGCATTAACCCATCACACAGTATGCCTTCTACCCTTTGTCTCTGCTGCTGTTTTGGGGGAAATGTTCCTTCATTCCTTAAAGCTTTTTTGTAACATTCTATTTAACGGAATTAATACAGCAGTTCAAGATTACAAATTATGATTGAGTAAATAAGGAAAATCTGTCTCCAGTGGCTGGAGGATCAGTAACCAGAGGACACAGATTGAAGTGGACTGACAACAGAACCAAAGGGAGATGAGAATTTTTTGAACACTGCTCAGTATTATGATCTGGGAAGAAGTGCCAAGGATCGTGGAAACAGATTCAATAGGAACTTTTAAAAGGGTATTGAATAAATAGTTGAAAAGGAAATAATTGCAGAGCTATGGGGGAAAAGCAGGGGAGTTAGACTAATTAGATAATTTATTGTAAGAGGTAGCAGGCACACGATAGATCAAGTAATGTATTTTTGTGTTGTATCATTCTGTGATAAAGTAGCTGACCTGATGGCTCATTGACAGTGTGATACTGAGCACTGTAGGCCAAGCAATGCTAAGTTACCTGGTCTCATCCTAGTCTGTGGCTGTGGTAACTGAGTCAGCCCATGTTTCCCCACGATGGGAACGGGAAGAATGATAAATTACACAGAACCTACAGCAAAGAACTAGACCATTTGGCCCAGCTGGTGTTTACCGGCCACACAACCCTGATTGCCTCCTTCCAATCCATCTTCCTCTCTACTTCCTTATCCCTCCTGTAAGTTTCCCCTAAATACAGCAGTGCTGTCTTCTTCAACCACTCCACATGGCAGCGAGTTTCATCTTCCCATCACTGTTTTTGGAAATGAGTTTCTTCTAAATTCTTAATTTGATACGTTTGTGACTATTTTACATTTCTGCGCCCTGCTTCTGAACTCCCCACAGACAGAAAACTGTTCACCACGTCTACGATGTGGAGATGCCGGCGTTGGACTGGGGTGAGCACAGTAAGAAGTCTGACAACATCAGGTTTTAACCTGGTGTTGTCAGACTTACTGTGTTCACAACATCTACAGTATTGAATCCTGTCATAATTTCAAAGACTTCTGTCAAGTCACTCCTCGGCATTCTCCTTTCCAGAGAAGTGAGCCGCAGCCTGATCGCTCCATCCTGACGGGTGCATCTTCCCAATTCTGAGATCATCGCAGTAAATCTTTCCCACACTTTTTCCATCAGTCAGGATTCCTGTTCACTCGCTTGTTGCCCTCTTGGGAGCTGTGTGATTGTAGATATTGCGTAAGGAAGAACTTTGCTGACAAAGGGACCTAGTTTCAGCCGTGCACTGTGCCCAGTTGGTTGATTTCAGCTGAGGCGACAGTTGGTTGGGCAGCACAGTGGTTAGCACTGTGGCTTCACAGCGCCAGGTTTGATTCCCGGCTTGGGTCACTGTCTGTGCGGAGTCTGCACGTTCTCCCCGTGTCTGCGTGGGTTTCCTCTGGGTACTCCGGTTTCCTCCCACAGTCCAAAGACGTGCAGGCTAAGTGGATTGGCCATGCTAAATTGCCCTTAGTGACCAAAAAGATTAGGAGGGGTTATTGGGTTACGGGGATAGGGTGGAAGTGAGGGCTTAAGTGGGTCAGTGCAGACTCGATGGGCCTAATGGCCTCCTTCTGCACTGTATGCTCTATGTTTGTTCTAAAGGTTGGAAAAATAATCCAAAAAGGGTTCCTGCTCCCTTTCACTCCTGAGTGAGCTCTGCTGGGAAACACATGCACATTGCACAGAACTGGACATGGCTGCGAAGCATCTTATTGTTGATTAGCCTGTTTTCACTGATGGGAAGATCAGTGATCAGAGGAGACACGTTTAAGATCATTGGCAAAAGAATTGGACCGACGTAGGATTTTTGTTTTACACAGTGAGGTGTTGTGACCTGGAATGCACTCGCTGAAAAGATAGTGAAAGCAGTTCAACTATAACAGTCTGAATGCTTGTTCAAAGATGTATCATCTAAGGAATGACTTACATAAGTCTTAGGATAAGGGGTAGCAAATTAAAATAGAATTGAGGCGAAAATACTTCTCCAAAAGGGTTGTGAATTGCATCTTTTATCTCCTGCTCCACTATTGCACCCTCTAATGTAGCCCTGTCCCCCTCCCCTAACCTCGGGTACTCCAGCCCATCTAGAAATTCCTGCATCTCCTGGCATCCCCCAGGTGGCTCTGACCTGTGCAACCTCTCATAGAATTCCTTAAAGACTTTGTTAATCTGATCTGGAGCTGCCACCAACTTCCCTGCCCTGTCCCGCACCTGGACAATTTCCCTTGCCGCAACCTCCCTACGGAGCTGACCGCCTTCTCTCCATGCTCGTAAACTGCCCCCCTTGCTCGCCTCAATTGGTGTACCGCTTTCCTGGTAGTCGCTCAATGCTCGCCTGGAGTTCCTTCCTCTTTTCCAACTGCGCTGGGTCCCTATCTTCTGCATACCTCCTGTCTACCACCAGCATCTCATCTATTACCCTCTGATGCTCCAGTCTCTCTTCTTTGTCTAGCCTAGCCTTGAATAAAATCACCTCACCCCTCACCACTGCATTTAAAGCCTCCCAGACAACCGCCTTTGACACCTCACCCTTGCAGTTAAAACCAAATATTCCTCGATTACTTTGGGCCCCACACAACTTCTTAGTGAATCCCACATCGTCCCAATTGGGACCATATACAATTACCAGTGCCACTAGCTTCCCCTCCAGTGCCCCTGTCACAATCACATACCTACCCCCCTGATCTGCCACCACCATCTCCATCTGGAACTGTACCCTTTTGCTGACCATTACCGCTACCCCTCGAGCTCTTCCGTCAAATCCAGAATGAAACACCTGACTAACCCAGCCCTTTTTAAGTCTCATCTGGTCCTTCACCCTCAAGTGAGTCTCCTGCAGCATTGCTACATCGGCCTTCAAACTTTTAAGATGCGCCAGCATCCTTGACCCCTGACTGGGCCTCCCAGCCCCCTCATGTTCCACGTGACTATCCCAACTGGGGGTCTCTAACCACCTTCTTATCCACCATCATCAAACCACCAGGCCCTGCCCCATGAGCCTGACCTGTCCCTTTCCATTATTAACATCGAACCCCCTCCTCCCTCCCAGAATCCCCCCACCCCCCCGCCTTCACTCGGCTAAACTCCGCTCGTCTCTTTGCCAATTCTACTGTCAAGTCCTGGTAAAGCCGAACTCTAGCACCATCTCACTGCTTAAAAATCCAAGGGTATCAAACTTCCCCTCGAAAAGATCTCACCCAGTATCGATCCTCCCCCCCCCAACTTGCTTGCCTCGTAGGCCCATCAAAACCTGCTCCCCAGGCTCCAATGTCCACAGCCCTCCTCTCACCTCACCCCCGTTCACCAGCCGACTTTAGTTAGCTAGCGTGGGTGGCCCCCCCCCTTAAAGGCATACTGTCCCTCCCACCCAGTCCCAGAAGAAAAAGAAAAACAATCTAACCCATGCAATTCAATGAAATAACATATAACGGTTGCAACAAAAAAATGCCAATCAAACCAAACAAAAACTTAAACTCTATAACAATGTGAAGTCAAGTAAGTAACAATATAGGTCAATGAAAAGAAAGTTAGAACATTTATGCATTTTCCAGCTCCTCAATCGTGGTCCACAGTCTCTCTTCCAGCTCCACTCCTCAGTTCTGTCCCAAGCCTTCTGCCCTCATGAACGCCTCAGCCGCCTCCACCATTTCAAAATAAAAATCTTTGGCGTTGTACGGCACCCTCAGCTTTGGCGGGTATACCATACCAAATCGCAGTCCCTTGTTGTATAGTGCCGCCTTCACTCGGCTGAACGTAACTCATCTCTTTACCAACTCTACCGTCAAGTCCTGGTAAATCCGAACTCTAGCACCATCTCACTGCATCTCCTGCTTAAATATCCAAGGGTATCAAACTATACGGAAGGACAGAGTGGATGGTAAGGGAGGTGGTGTAGCTCTGTTATTTAAGGATGACATCCGGGCAATAGTAAGGGATGACATCGGTGCTACGGAGGATAAGGTTGGATCCAGTAGGGTGGAAATCAGGAATAGTAAGGCGAAAAAGTCACTGATAAGAGTAGTCTATAGACCACCAAATAGTAACATTATGGTGGGGCAGGCAATAAACAAAGAAATAACTGATGCATGTAGAAATGGTACAGCAGTTATCATGGGGGATTTTAATCTACATGTTGATTGGTTTAACCAGGTCGGTCAAGGCAACCTTGAGGAGGAGTTTATAGAATGTATCCGTGATAGTTTCCTCGAACAGTATGTAATGGAACCTACGAGGGAACAAGCGGTCCTAGATCTGGTCCTGTGTAATGAGACAGAATTGATTAATGATCTCATAGTTAGGGATCCTCTCGGAAGGAGCAATCACAATATGGTGGAATTTAAAATACAGATGGAGGGTGAGAAGGTAAAATCAAATACGAGTGTTTTGTGCTTAAACAAAGGAGATTACAATAGGATGAGAGAAGAGCTGGCTAAGGTAGACTGGGAGCAAAGAATTTATGGTGAAACAGTTGAGGAACAGTGGAGAGCCTTCCAAGCGATTTTTCATAGTGCTCAGCAAAGGTTTATACCAACAAAAAGGAAGGATGGTAGAAAGAGGGAAAATCGACCGTGGATGTCGAAGGAAATAAGGGATCAAATTGAAGTAAAATGCATACAAAGTGGCAAAGGTTAGTGGGAGACTAGAGGATTGGAAAATCTTTAGGGGGCAACAGAAAGCTACTAAAAAAGCTATAAAGAAGAGTAAGATAGATTATGAGAGTAAACTTGCTCAGAATATAAAAAGATAGTTAAAGTTTCTACAAATATATAAAACAAAAAAGTGTGGCTAAGGTAAATATTGGTCCTTTAGAGGATGAGAAGGGAGATTTAATAATGGGAGATGAGGAAATGGCTGAGGAACTGAACAGGATTTTGGGTCAGTCTTCACAGTGGAAGACACAAATAACATGCCAGTGACTGATAGAAATGAGGCTATGACAGGTGAGGACCTTGAGAGGATTGTTATCACTAAGGAGGTAGTGATGGGCAAGCTAATGGGGCTAAAGTTAGACAAGTCTCCTGACCCTGATGGAATACATCCCAGAGAACTAAAAGAGATGGTTAGGGAAATTGCAAATGCACAAGTGATAATTCACCAAAATTCACTAGACTCTGTGATGGTCCTGGCGGATTGGAAATTAGCAAACGTGACACCACTGTGTAAAAAAGGAGGTAGGCGGAAAGCGGGTAATTATAGGCCAGTTAGCTTAACTTCGGTAGTAGGGAAGATGCTGGAATCTATCATCAAGGAAGAAATAGCGAGGCATATGGATGGAAATTGTCCCATTAGGCAGATGCAGCATGGGTTCATAAAGGGCAGGTCGTGCCTATCTAATTTAGTGGAATTTTTTGAGGACCTTACCAGCACGGTAGGTAACGGGGAGCCAATGGATGTGGTATACCTGGATTTCCAGAAAGCTTTTGACAAGGTGCCACACAAAAGGTTGCTGCATCAGATAAAGATGCATGGCATTAAGGGTAAAGTAGTAGCATGGATAGAGGATTGGTTAATTAATAGAAAGCAAAGAGTGGGGATTAAAGGGTGTTTCTCTGGTTGGCAAGCAGTAGCTAGTGGTGTCCCTCAGGGATCAGTGTTGGGCCCACAATTGTGCACAATTTACATTGATGATTTGGAGTTGGGGACCAAGGGCAATGTGTCCAAGGTTGTAGACGACACTAAGATGAGTGGTAAAGCAAAAAGTGCAGAGGATACCGGAAGTCTGCAGAGGGATTTGGATAGTTTAAGTGAATGGGCTAGGGTCTGGCAGATGGAATACAATGTTGGCAAATGTGAAGTTCTCCATTTTGGTAGGAATAACAGCAAACAAAATTATTATTTAAATGATAAAATATTAAAACATGCTGCTGTGCAGAGAGACCTGGGTGTGCTAGTGCATGAGTCACAAAAAGTTAGTTTATCGGTGCAACAGGTGACTAAGAAAGCGAATGGAATTTTGTCCTTCATTGCTAGAGGGATGGAGTTTAAGACGAGGGAGGTTATGCTGCAATTGTATAAGGTGTTACTGAGCCCATACCTGGAGAATTGTGTGCAGCTTTGATTATCATAGAATTTACAATGCAGAAGGAGGCCATTCAGCCCATCGAGTCTGCACCGGCTCTTGGAAAGAGCACCCTACCCAAGGTCAGCACCTCCACCCTATCCCCATAAACCCAGTAACCCCACCCAACACTTAGGGCAATTTATCATGGCCAATCCGCCTAACCTGCACATCTTTGGACTGTGGGAGGAAACCGGAGCACCCAGAGGAAACCCACGCACACACGGGGAGGATGTGCAGACTCCGCACAGACAGTGACCCAAGCCGGAATCGAACCTGGGACCCTGGAGCTGTAAAACAATTGTGCTATCCACAATGTTACCGTGCTGCCCTTACCTGAGAAAGGATGTACTCGCGCTGGAGGGTGTGCAGAGGAGATTCACTCAGTTAATCCCAGAGCTGAAGGGGTTGGATTACGAGTAGAGGTTGAGTAGACTGGGACTGTACTCGTTGGAATTTAGAAGGATGAGGGGGGATCTTATAGAAACATATAAAATTATGAAGGGAATAGATAGGATAGATGTGGGCAGGTTGTTTCCACTGGTGGGTGAAAGCAGAACTAGGGGCCATAGCTTCAAAATAAGGGGAAGTAGATTTAGGACTGTGTTTAGGAGGAAATTCTTTTCCCAAAGGGTTGTGAATCTATGGAATTCCTTGCCCAGTGAAACAGTTGAGACTCCTTCATTAAATGTTCTTAAGATAGAGATAGATAGTTTTTTGAAGAATAAAGGGATTGGTGTTTGGGCCGAAAAGTGGAGCTGAGTCCACAAAGGATCAGCCATGAGTTGAAGTGTGTCTACTTTAATGCAAGGAGCATCCGGAATAAGTTGGTGAACTTCGAGCGTGGATTGGTACTTGGGATTATGATGTTGTGGCCATTACGGAGACTGGTTACAACAGGATCAGGATTGGTTGTTGGACGTTCCGGGGTATAGATATTTCAGTAAGAGTAGGGAAGGTGGTAAAAGTGGTGGAGGAGTAGAATTGTTAAGCAAGGATAGTTTAACATCTGCAGAAAGGCAGTTCGAAGGGGATCTGCCTACTGAGGTAATTTGGGCTGAAGTTAGAAATAGGAAAAGAGCGGTCATGTTGTTAGGAGTTTTCAATAGGCCCCCAAATAGTAATGGAGTTGTGGAGGAAGAAATTGCAAAGCAGATTATGGATAGGTGTGGAGGTCTCAGGGTAGTTGACATGGGTGACTTTAACTTTCCAAATATTGATTAGGACCTCTATAGGTCAAACAGTTCGGATGGGGCAGTTTTTGTAGTGTGTGCAAGAGAGTTTCCTGACAATATGTGGATAGGCCGACAAGAGGTGGGGCCACATTGGATTTGGTACTGGGTAATAGAACATAGAACAGTACAGCACAGAACAGGCCCTTCGGCCCTCAATGTTGTGCCGAGCCATGATCACCCTACTCAAACCCACGTATCCACCCTATACCCGTAACCCAACAACCCCCCCCTTAACCTTACTTTTATTAGGACACTACGGGCAATTTAGCATGGCCAATCCATCTAACCCGCACATCTTTGGACTGTGGGAGGAAACCGGAGCACCCGGAGGAAACCCACGCACACAGGGGGAGGACGTGCAGACTCCACACAGCTCCACGGTAATGAACCGGGCCAAGTGTTAGATTTGTTTATGGGAGAGCACTTTGGAGACAGTGACAGCAATTCGATGTCTTTCACTATTGCAATGGAGAGGGATAGGGCCATACGGCAGAGCAAAGTTTATAATTAGGGGAGGGGCAATTATGATGTGATTAGGCAAGAATTAGGGAGCATAAGATGGGAACAGAAACTGTCAGGGAAAGGCACAAATGAAAAGTGGAGCTTGTTCAAGGAACAAATACTGCGTGTCCTTGATAGGTATGCCCCTGTCAAGCGGGGAGAAAATGGCCGTGTGAGTGAACCATGGTTCACAAAAGAGGTTGAATGTCTTGTCAAGAGGAATAAGGAAGAGTATGTAAGGATGAGAAAACAAGGTGCAGTTGGGTCGCTTGAGGGTTACAAGGTAGCAAGGAATGAGCTTAAAAAAAAGGGCTTAGGAGAGCTAGGAGGGGGCATGAGAAGTCCTTGGCGGGTCGGATCAAGGAAAACCCCAAGGCTTTTTACTCTTAGGTGAGAAATAAAAGAATGACCAGGGTGAGGTTGTGGCCGGTCAAGGACAGTAGTGGGAACTTGTGCATGGAGTCAGAAGAGATAGGAGAGGCGTTGAATGAATACTTTTCTTCAGTGTTCACCAAGGAGAGGGGCTATGTTTTTGACGATGAGAGTGTGATACAGGCGGGTAGGCTGGAGGAGGTAGATGTTCTGAGGAAAGATGTATTAGCAATTTTGAAAAACCCGAGGATCGACAAGTCCCCTTAGCCAGATGGGATATATCCAAGGTTTCTTTGGGAGGCAAGGGATGAGATTGCCGAGCCTTTGGCTTTGATCTTTGGGTCCAGGGGAATGGTGCCAGCGGACTGGAGAATGGCGAATGTTGTTCCTCTGTTCAACAAAGAGAATAGGAATGACCCTGGTAATTCCTGTTAGTCTTACTTCGATGGTTGGTATGTTAATGGAAAAGGTCCTGAGGTATAGGACTAATGACCATTTTGAAAGATGCAGCTTAATCCAGGATAGTCAACACAGATTCGTGAAGAGTAAGTCTTGCCTCACAAATTTGATTGAATTCTTTGAGGAGGTAACTAAGTGTGTAGAAGAAGGTAGAGCAGTTGATGTCGTATACATGGATTTCAGTAAGGCGTTTGATAAGGTTCCCCATGGTAGGTTCATGAAGAAAGTAAGGAGATGTGGGATAGAGGGAAATTTGGCCAATTGGATAAGTAACTGGCTATCACATAGAAGACAGAGGGTGATGGTGGATGGAAAATGTTCAGACTGGCGACCAGTTACCAGCGGTGTACTGCAGGGATCAGTGCTGGGTCCTCTGCTATTTGTGATTTTTATCAATGACTTGGAGGAGGGGGTGAAGGATGGGTTAGTAAATTTGCTGATGACACCAAGATTGGTGAAGTAATGGATGAGGTGGAGGGCTGTTGTAGGCTGCAAAGAGACATTGATAGGATGCAGAGCTGGGCTGAAAAATGGCAGATGGTGTTTAACCCTGATGAGTGCGAGGTGATTCATTTTGGTAGAAAAAATTTGAATGCGTTTTACAGGATCAACGGCAGGGTTCTGAGGAATGTGGCGGAACAGAGAGATCTTGGGATTCATGTCCACAATCTCTGAAGGTTGCCACTCAAGTGGAAAGAGCCGTGAAGAAGTGTGTTAGCGTTTATTAATCAGGGAGCTTGAGTTTAAGAGCCGCTGTTTAAGATGTAACTGTACAGGACCCTGGTGAGACCACATTTGGAGTATTGTGTGCAGTTCTGGTCACCTCACTATAGGAAGGATGTGAAAGCATTTGAAAGGGTGCAAAGGAGATTTGCCAGGATGCTGCCTGGTTTGCAGGATAGGTCTTATGAGGAAAGGTTGAGAGAACTAGGGCTTTTCTCTTTGGAGCGGAGGAGGATGAGAGGTGACTTAATAGAGGTATTTAAGATGATGAGGGGGATAGATAGAGTGGATGTTCAGAGACTATTTCCTCGGGTGGATGTAGCTGTTACATGGATTGGATTGGATTTGTTTATTGTCACGTGTACCGAGGTACAGTGAAAAGTATTTTTCTGCAAGCAGCTCAACAGATCATTCAGTACATGGAAGAAAAGGGAATTAAACAAAATTCAGGAAAATACATGAGAATACATAATAGGGCAACACAAGATATACTATGTAACTACATAAGCATTGGCATCGATTGAAGCATACAGGGTGTAGTGTTAATGAGGTCAGTCAATAAGAGGGTCATTTAGGAGTCTGGTGACAGTGGGGAAGAAGCTGTTTTTGACTCTGTTCGTGTGTGTTCTCAGACTTCTGAATCTCCTGCCCGATGGAAGAAGTTGGAAAAGTGAGTAAACCGGGTGGGAGGGATCCTTGATTATTCTGCCCGCTTTCCCCAGGCAGTGGGAGGTGTAGATGGAGTCCATGGATGGGGGACAGGTTCGTGTGATGGACTGGGCGGTATTCACGACTCAGGGTGGGAGATATAGGTGGGATGTCCGAGGTAGGTTCTTTACTCGGAGAGTGGTTAGGGTTTGGTATGGACTGCCTGCTGTGATAGTGGAGTCAGATATTTTAGGAACTTTCAAGCAGTTATTGGATCGGCACATGGAGCACATCAGAATTACAGGGAGTGGGATAGCTTGATCTTGGTTTCGGACAAAGCTCGGCACAACATCGAGGGCCGAAGGGCCTGTTCTGTGCTGTACTATTCTATGTTCTATGATCTCATTGAATGGCGGAGCATTCTCGAGGGGCCAGATGGCCTACTCCTAGTAATGTTCTTATGTTCTCATGTTCTGCTTCATGCAGTTTAACGCCTTCTCCTTCCTGTGGTATTTAATCGGCCAGCGTGGAGGCCCCGCCTGGGTCTCCTTCCCCCTTGCCCAGTCCCAGGAAATCCAAGAAATCCCCTTTAGCACACAACCCCCGCATACACACCCAAGCCCCAAAGAACCATCATTGCAAATGAAAGTCCCATCTCTTCCCTTGTCCAAATATATACAGCGTCGACTCATTTAATACATACACCAACACGCAGTGAAAAACTAAAGTTGCAAGAAGCTACATCGGTACACGACTATTTCTCAATTCTGCCACAGAAGGCCTTCGCATCTCCTCCGCTGCTTCCGCCGTCCCAAAATAAACGTCCTTGGATTTGTAGGTCACCCTCAACTTAGCTGGATACACTATGCTGCACTGCACCTTACTGATGTACAGTGCCCTCTTCACCCGGCCTCCTCGCCAGCTCCACCGTATTGTCCTGGTATATGCGTATGCCAGCCCACTGCACCAGCTGCTTCTGCTTTGCACAGCAGAGGACCTTCTCCTTCACCCTGTACCTGCAGAAACACAGAGTCACTCACTATCTTGGCGGCTCACTCTCCTTTGGTAATAGGCCTCCACGACTGATGAGCCCAATCCAGTTCATATCGGGAGGGTCCCCCTCCCCCATTAGCTCAGTCGGCCTCGGGCCTTCCACTCCTTCGGGCAGACCCACATTCCTCAGATTCTGCCGCCTGGATTTGTTTTCCAGATCTTCCATTTTGGCTCTCAGACCCTTGTTGGTCTCTATCATCCTCTGCAACTCCTTCCCCATCGAGGTGAGTTGATCACTGTGCTGCGATAATGCCTCTTCCACTTCCCTCAGTGTCTCACCTTGCTCCCGCACCTCAGCCGCTGCACTCGATACCGCCGCCCTCACCGGGGCAATCGCCTCCTCCACCAGCACTTTCAATACTGCCCCCATCTCCTTCTTCATCGCTTCCGTGTGCTTTGTGAACTGCTTTTCAAGTTCCACGGCCATCACCTTGGTCATTTCTTCTGCCGTGAGCAATGCGGCCTCCCCTGGTGCCCTAGCCTCCGCTTTCCTTACAGTTCCCATGCTGACCTTTCCACTCCAACGCCAGGAGCATCCGGAATAAGGTGGGTGAACTTGCAGCATGGGTTGGTACCTGGGACTTCGATGTTGTGGCCATTTCGGAGACATGGATAGAGCAGGGATAGGAATGGTTGTTGCAGGTTCCGGGGTTTAGATATTTCAGTCAGCTCAGGGATGGTGCTAAAAGAGGGGGAGGGGTGGCATTGTTAGTCAAGGACAGTATTACGGTGGCAGAAAGGATGTTTGATGAAGACTCGTCTACTGAGTTTGGGCTGAGGTTAGAAACAGGAAAGGAGAGGTCAACCTGTTGGGAGTTTTCTATAGGCCTCCGAAAAGTTCCAGAGATGTAGAGGAAAGGATTGCAAAGATGGGGCAGCAGGGTAGCATGGTGGTTAGCATAAATGCTTCACAGCTCCAGGGTCCCAGGTTCGATTCCCGGCTGGGTCACTGTCTGTGTGGAGTCTGCACGTCCTCCCCCTGTGTGCGTGAGTTTCCTCCGGGTGCTCCGGTTTCCTCCCACAGTCCAAAGATGTGCGGGTTAGGTGGATTGGCCATGCTAAATTGCCCGTAGTGTCCTAATAAAAGTAAGGTTAAGGGGGGGGGGTTGTTGGGTTACGGGTATAGGGTGGATACGTGGGTTTGAGTGGGGTGATCATGGCTCGGCACAACATTGAGGGCCGAAGGGCCTGTTCTGTGCTGTACTGTTCTACTGTTCTATGTTCTATGATTCTGGATAGGAGCGAAAGTAACCAGGTAGTTGTTACGGGGTACTTTAAATTTCCAAATATTGACTGGAAACACTATAGTTCGAGTACTTTAGATGGGTCCGTTTTTGTCCAATGTGTGCAGGAAGGTTTCCTGACACAGTATGTAGATAGGCCAACAAGAGGCGAAGCCACATTGGATTTGGTACTGGGTAATGAACCAGGACAGGTGTTAGATTTGGAGGGAGGTGAGCACTTTGGTGATAGTGACCACAATTCGATTACGTTTACTTTAGCAATGGGCAGGGATAGGTATATACCGCAGGGCAAGAGTTATAGCTGGGGGAAAGGCAATGATGCGATGAGGCAAGACTTAGGATGCATAGGATGGGGAAGGAAACTGAAGGGGATGGGCACAGACGTGAAGGTTCAGTTAGGGAGCTCGAGAGTTACAAGTTAGCTAGGAAGGACCTAAAGAGAGCAAAGAAGAGCAAAGAGGGGACATGAGAAGTCTTTGGCAGGTAGAATCAAGGATAACCCTAAAGCTTTCTTCAGGCATGTCAGGAATAAAAGAATGACTAGAGTAAGAGTAGGGCCAGTCAAGGACAGCAGTGAGAAGTTGTGCGTGGAGTCCGAGGAGATAGGAGAGGTGCTAAAGGAATATGTTTCGTCAGTGTTCACACAGGAAAAAGACAATGTTGTCGAGGAGAATACTGAGATACAGGCTACTAGACCAGAAGGGCTTGAGGTTCATAGGGAGGAGGTGTTAGCAATTCAGAAAAGTGTCCCCCTGGGCCGGATGGGATTTATCCAAGGATTCTCTGGGAAGCTAGGGAGGAGATTGGCTTTGATCTTTATGTTGTCATTATCTACAGGAATAGTGCCAGAAGACTGGAGGATAGCAAATGTTGTCCCCTTGTTCAAGAAGGGGAGTAGAGACAACCCCGGTAACTATAGACCAGTGAGCCTTATTTCTGTTCTGGGCAAAGTCTTGGAAAGGTTTATAAGAGATAGGATTTATAATCATCTGGAAAGGAATAATTTGATTAGGGACAGTCAACACGGTTTTGTGACGGTTAGGTCGTGCCTCACAAACCTTATTGAGTTCTTTGAGAAGGTGACCAAACAGGTGGATGAGGGTAAAGCAGTTGATGTGGTGTATATGGATTTCAGTAAAGCGTTTGATAAGGTTCCCCGTGGTAGGCTATTGCAGAAAATACGTAGGCATGGGATTCAGGGTGATTTCGCAGTTTGGATAAGAAATTGGCTCGCTGTAAGAAGACAGTTGATGGGAAATGATGGGTAGTTGATGGGAAATGTTCAGCCTGGAGTTCAGTTACTAGTGGTGTACCAGAAGGATCTGTTTTGGAGCCACTGCTGTTTGTCATTTTTATAAATGATCTGGAGGAGGGCGTAGAAGGATGGGTGAGTAAATGTGCAGATGACACTAAAGTCGGTCGAGTTGTGGACAGTGCGAAAGGGTGTTACAAGTTACAGAGGGACATAGATAAGCTGCAGAGCTGGGCTGAGAGGTGGCAAATGGAGTTTAATGCAGAAAAGTGTGAGGTGATTAATTTTGGAAGGAGTAACAGGAATACAGAGTACTGGGCTAATGGTAAGATTCTTGGTAGTGTGAATGAGCAGAGAGATCTCGGTGTCCATGTACATAGATCCCTGAAATTTGCCACCCAGGTTGATAGGGTTGTTAAGAAGGCGTGTTAGCTTTTATTGGTAGAGGGATTGAGTTTCGGAGCCATGAGGTCATGTTGCAGCTGTACAAAACTCTGGTGCGGCTGCATTTGGAGTATTGCGTGCAGTTCTGGTCGCCCCATTATAGGAAGGATGTGGAAGCATTGGAAAGGGTGCAGAGGAGATTTACCAGGATGTTGCCTGGTATGGAGGGAAGATCCTATGAGGAAAGGCTGAGGCTGTTTTCATTAGAGAGAAGAAGATTAAGAGGTGGCTTAATAGAGGCATACAAGATGATCAGAGGATTAGATAGGGTGGCAGTGAGAGCCTTTTTCAAAGAGAACAAAGAACAAAGAAAATGACAGCACAGGAACAGGCCCTTCGGCCCTCCCAGCCTGTGCCTATCTAGATCCTTTATCTAAACCTGTCTCCTATTTTCCAAGGTCTACTTCCCTCTGTTCCCGCCCGTTCATATACCTGTCTAGATGCCTCTTAAATGATGCTATCGTGCCCGCCTCTACCACCTCCGCTGGTAAAGCATTCCAGGCACCCACCACCCTCTGCGTAAAAAACTTTACACTCACATCTCCCTTAAACTTTCCCCCTCTCACCTTGAAATTGTGACCCCTTGTAACTGACACCCGCACTCTTGGGAAAAGCTTGTTGCTATCCACCCTGTCCATACCTCTCTAAATTTTGTAGACCTCAATTAGGTCCCCCCTCAACCTCCGTCTTTCCAACGAAAACAATCTTAATCTATTCAACCTTTCTTCATAGCTAGCACCCTCCATACCAGGCAACATCCTGGTGAACCTCCTCTGCACCCTCTCCAAAGCATCCACATCCTTCTGGTAATGTAGCGACCAGAACTGCACGCAGTATTCCAAATGTGGCCTAACCAAAGTCCTATACAACTGTAACATGACCTGCCAACTCTTGTACTCAATACCCCGTCCGATGAAAGCAAGCATGCTGAATGCCTTCTTGACCACTCTATCAACCTGCGTTGCCACCTTCAGGGTACAATGGACCTGAACTCCCAGATCTCTCTGTATATCAATTTTCCCCAAGACCCTTCCATTGACCATATAGTCCGCTCTTGAATTTGATCTTCCAAAATGCATCACCTCGCATTTGCCTGGATTGAACTCCATCTGCCATTTCTCTGCCCAACTCTCCAATCCATCTATATTTTGTTGTATTCTCTGACTGTTCTTTATCCATCTAGCTAGTACACCCTGAACCCATACGACTTCACTTTTTCCATCAACCTGCCATGGGAAACCTTATCAAACGCCTTACTAAAGTCCATGTATATGACATCTACAGCCCTTCCCTCATCAATTAACTTTGTCACTTCTTCAAAAAATTCTATTAGGTTTGTAAGACATGACCTTCCCTGCACAAAACCATGCTGCCTATCACTAGTCTATTTTCTTCCAGATGTGAATAGATCCTATCCCTCAGTATCTTCTCTAACAGTTTGCCTACCACTGACGTCAAGCTCACAGGTCTATAATTCCCTGGATTATCCCTGCTACCCTTTTTAAACAAAGGGACACATTAGCAATTCCCCAGTCCTCCAGGACCTCACCCGTGCTCAAGGATGCTGCAAACATATCTGTTAAGGCCCCAGCTATTTCAGCCCTCACTTCCCTCAGTAACCTGGGATAGATCCTGGGGACTTGTCCACCTTAATGTCTTTTAGAATACCCAAAACTTCCCCCTTCCGTATGACAACTTGACCTAGAGTATTTAAACATCCATCCCTAGCCTCAACATCCGTCTTGTCCCTCTCCTTTGTGAATACCGATGCAAAGTACTCATTAAGAATCTCACCCATTTCCTCTGAGTCCAAGCATAAATTCCCTCTTTTGTCTTTGAGTGGGCCAATCCTTTCTCTAGTTACCCTCTTGCGCCTTATCATCCTCGGACGGTGATGGCTCGCACGAGGGGACATAGCTTTATATTGAGGGGAGATAGATATAGGACAGATGTCAGATGTAGGTTTTTTACTCAGAGTAGTAAGGACGTGGAATGCACTGCCTGCAACAGTAGTGGACTGTCCAACATTAAGGGCATTTAAATGATCATTGGATAAACATATGGATGATAATGGAATAGTGTAGATGGTCTTTAGATTGGTATCACAGTTTGGTGCAACATCGAGGGCCAAAGGGCCTGCACTGCGCTGTAATGTTCTATGTCATCCAGCAGAGGGCAGCAGAGCGGAGCTGCTGATTGGCTGTCGTGGTGAAAATTTGCATCAGTGCATTGCGGTCACTGTATCCAGAAGGTGTACCTGAGCAGGACACCCTCTGTGTTCAAGTGAAGGCAAGCATCCAACAGAGGGCAGCAGAGCGGAGCTGCTGATTGGCTGTTGCAGGGAAAATTTGTATTAGTGCATTGCGGACACTGTATCCAGAAGGTGGTTTTTGGAGAAGCTGTTGTCAAGAAGTTGATTGTGACGTCACAGCCAGCAGGTAAGCTGGTGAGTGGTAAGTAGTTTTCCTTTTCCCTGAGCTGTGTTGATAAGGTAAAGTTTTTCTACTTTTTTTTTTAATCGTGTGATTGGTAACAATTTTTCTTTTTTTTTCCTTTTTCATTTGTCTATTATTTGATATTATAGTTGGACTAAGTTAAGTTTAGGATTAAAAATGGCAGGAGCCCTCGGACCCGTGTTATGCTCCTCTTGCTCACTGTGGGAGCTCAGGGACTTGGCTGATGTCCTTGACTCCTTCACGTGCGGGAAGTGTGTCCAGCTGCAGCTCTTGTTAGACCGCATGACGGCTCTGGAGCTGCGGATTGACTCACTTTGGAGCATCCGCGATGCTGAGGTGGTCGTGAATAGCACGTTTAGCGAATTGGTCACACCACAGATCAGGATTGCTGAGGGAGAAAGGGAATGGGTGACCAAATTGCAGAGAAAAAGCATGAAGGCAATGCAGGTGTCCCCTGCGGTCATCTCCCTCCAAAACAGGTATACCGTTTTGGATACTGTTGGGGTGTGGCTCACCAGGGGAAGGCAGCAGTAGCCAGGTTCATGGCACCGTAGCTGGCTCTGCTGTACAGAATGGCTGGAAAAAAAAATGGAAGGGCTATTATAATAGGGGATTCAATTGAAAGGGGAGAAGATAGGCAGTTCTGTGGTCGAAAACGAGACTCCCGAATGGTAAGTTGCCTCCCAGGTACATGGGTCAGGGATGTCTCAGATCGGCTGCAGAACATTCTGAAGAGGGAGGGTGAACAGCCAGTTGTCGTGGTGCATATAGGCACCAATGAAATAGGTAAAAAACGGGATGAGGTCCTACAAGCAGAATTTAGGGAGTTAGGAGCCAGTTTAAAAAGTCGCACCTCAGAGGTAGTAATCTCAGGATTGCTACCAGTACCCCGGGGTAGTCAGAGTAGAAATGAAAGAATAGGCAGGATGAATGCGTGGCTTGAGAGAAGGTGCAGGAGGGAAGGGTTCAGATTTTTGGAACATTGGGACCGGTTCTGGGGGAGGTGGGACTACTACAAATTGGACGGTCTACACCTGGGCCGGACTGGAACCAATGTCCTTGGGGGTGCTTTTGCTTTTGGGGGTGGATTTAAACTAATGTGGCAGGGGGATGGGAACCAAATGAGGACGTTAGTGGACAGTAAGGAGGTAGTAACTAAAGCCTATAAGGAACTAGATCGTGAAGTCAGCGTGACTAAGGGGAAGAGTAGGCAGGGAGCAGATTGAACGCAAAGGGACTGGTGGTCTGAGGTGCATTTGTTTTAATGCAAGAAGTGTAGCAGGTAAGGCAAATGAACTTAGGGTTTGGATTAGTACCTGGGAGTATGATGTTATTGCGATTACTGAGACTTGTTTGAGGGAAGGTCATGATTGGCAACTAAATATCCCAGGATATTGATGCTTCAGGTGGGATAGAGAGGGAGGTAAATGGGGTGGAGGACTTGCATTACTGGTCAGAGAGGATATCACAGCTGTGCTCAAGGAGGGCACTATGGAGGAATCGAGGAGTGAGCCGATATGGGAAGAGCTCAGAAATAGGAAGGGTGCGGTAACAATGTTGGGGCTGTCCAACAGACCTAACAACAGCGAGTGTGAGATAGAGGTACAAATATGTAAACATAAGAACATAAGAACTAGGAGCAGGAGTAGGCCATCTGGCCCCTCGAGCCTGCTCCGCCATTCAATTAGATCATGGCTGATCTTTTGTGGACTCAGCTCCACTTTCCGGCCCGAACACCATAACCCTTAATCCCTTTATTCTTCAAAAAACTATCTATCTTTACCTTAAAAACATGTAATGAAGGAGCCTCAACTGCTTCACTGGGCAAGGAATTCCATAGATTCACAACCCTTTGGGTGAAGAAGTTCCTCCTAAACTCAGTTCTAAATCTACTTCCCCTTATTTTGAGGCTATGCCCCCTAGTTCTGCTGTCACCCGCCAGTGGAAACAACCTGCCCGCATCTATCCTATCTATTCCCTTCATAATTTTAAATGTTTCTATAAGATCCCCCCTCATCCTCCTAAATTCCAACGAGTACAGTCCCAGTCTACTCAACCTCTCCTCATAATCCAACCCCTTTAGCTCTGGGATTAACCTAGTGAATCTCCTCTGCACACCCTCCAGCGCCAGTACGTCCTTTCTCAAGTAAGGAGACCAAAACTGAACACAATACTCCAGGTGTGGCCGCACTAACACCTTATACAATTGCAACATAACCTCCCTAGTCTTAAACTCCATCCCTCTAGCAATGAAGGACAAAATTCCATTTGCCTTCTTAATCACCTGTTGCACTTGTAAACCAACCTTCTGTGACTCATGCACTAGCACACCCAAGTCTCTCTGAACAGCGGCATGCTTTAATATTTTATCGTTTAAATAATAATCCCGTTTGATGTTATTCCTACCAAAATGGATAACCTCACATTTGTCAACATTGTATTCCATCTGCCAGACCCGAGCCCATTCACTTAACCTATCCAAATCCCTCTGCAGACTTCCAGTATCCTCTGCACTTTTCGCTTTACCACTCATCTTAGTGTCATCTGCAAACTTGGACACATTGCCCTTGGTCCCCAACTCCAAATCATCAATGTAAATTGTGAACAATTGTGGGCCCAACACGGATCCCTGAGGGACACCACTAGCTACTGATTGCCAACCAGAGAAACACCCATTTATCCCAACTCTTTGCTTTCTATTAATTAACCAATCCTCTATCCATGCTACTACTTTACCCTTAATGCCATGCATCTTTATCTTATGCAGCAACCTTTTGTGTGGCACCTTGTCAAAGGCTTTCTGGAAATCCAGATATACCACATCCATCGGCTCCCCGTTATCTACTGCACTGGTAATGTCCTCAAAAAATTCCACTAAATTAGTTAGGCACGACCTGCCTTTTACGAACCCATGCTGCGTCTGCCCAATGGGACAATTTCTATCCAGATGCCTCGCAATTTCTTCCTTGATGATAGATTCCAGCATCTTCCCTATTACCGAAGTTAAACTCACTGGCCTATAATTTCCTGCTTTCTGCCTACCTCCTTTTTTAAACAGTGGCGTCACGTTTGCTAATTTCCAATCCACCGGGACCACCCCAGAGTCTAGTGAATTTCGGTAAATTATCACTAGTGCATCTGCAATTTCCCTAACCATCTCTTTTAGCACTCTGGGATGCATTCCATCAGGGCCAGGAGACTTGTCTACCTTTAGCCCCATTAGCTTGCCCATCACTCCCTCCTTAGTGATAACAATCCTCTCAAGGTCCTCACCTGTCATAGCCTCATTTCTATCAGTCGCTGGCATGTTATTTGTGTCTTCCACTGTGAAGACCGACCCAAAAAACCTGTTCAGTTCCTCAGCCATTTCCTCATTTCCCATTATTAAAACTCCCTTCTCATCCTCTAAAGGACCAATATTTACCTTAGCCACTCTTTTTTGTCTTATATATTTGTAAAAACTTTTACTGTCTGTTTTTATATTCTGAGCAAGCTTACTCTCATACTCTATCTTACTCTTCTTTATAGCTTTTTTAGTAGCTTTCTGTTGCCCCCTAAAGATTTCCCAGTCCTCTAATCTCCCAGCAATCTTTGCCACTTTATATGATTTTTCCTTCAATTTGATACTCTCCCTTATTTCCTTAGATATCCACGGTCGATTTTCCCTCTTTCTTCCGTCCTTCCTTTTTGTTGGTATAAACCTTTGCTGAGCACTGTGAAAAATCGCTTGGAAGGTTCTCCACTGTTCCTCAACTGTTCCACCATAAAGTCTTAGCTCCCAGTCTACCTTAGCTAGTTCGTCTCTCGTCCCCTTGTAATCTCCTTTGTTTAAACACAAAACACTAGTATTTGATTTTACTTTCTCACCCTCCATCTGTATTTTAAATTCGACCATATTGTGATCGCTCCTTCCGAGAGGATCCCTAACTATGAGATCATGAATCAATCCTGTCTCATTACACAGGACAAGATCTAGGACCGCTTGTTCCCTCGTAGGTTCCATTACATACTGTTCTTGGAAACTATCGCGGATACATTCTATAAACTCCTCCTCACGGTTGCCTTGACCGACCTGGTTAAACCAATCGACATGTAGATTAAAATCCCCCATGATAACTGCTGTACCATTTCTACATGCATCAGTTATTTCTTTGTTTATTGCCTGCCCCACCATCTCGTTACTATTTGGTGGCCGATCGACTACTCCTATCAGTGACTTTTTCGCCTTACTATTTCTGATTTCCACCCAAATGGATTCAACCTTATCCTCCATAGCACCGATGTCATCCCTTACTATTGCCCGGATGTCATCCTTAAATAACAGAGCAACACCACCTCCCTTACCATCCACTCTGTCCTTCCGAATAGTTTGATACCCTCGGATATTTAACTCCCAGTCGTGACCATCCTTTAACCATGTTTCGGTAATGGCCACTAAATCATAGTCATTTACGATGATTTGTGCCACCAACTCATTTACTTTATTCCGAATACTACGAGCATTCAGGTAAAGTACACTTATGTTGGTTTTTTTACCTCTGTTTTGAATCTTAACATCTCCAGTTTTATTCCTTTTGTTATTACTGGGCAGATTATATGTAAACATTGACTGGGAGGCACGTAGTGTCAGAGGTCTAGATGGAGCAGAATTTGTAAGGAGCATCCAGGAGGGTTTTCTGGAGCAGTATGTGAATAGTCCAACTCGGGAAGGGTCCATACGGGACCTGGTATTGGGGAATTAGCCCGGCCAGGTGGTTGAAGTTTCAGTCGGGGATTACTTTGGGAATAGCGATCACAATTCCGCAAATTTTACAATACTAATGGACAAAGATGAGAGTGGTCCCAAAGGAAGAGTGTTAAATTGGGGAAGGCCAACTCTACCAAAGTTCGGCAGGAGCTGGGGAATGTGGATTGGGAGGAGCTGTTTGAAGGTAAATCCAGATTTGATATGTGGGAGGCTTTTAAAGAGAGGTTGATTAGAGTGCAGGACAGACATGTCCCTTTGAAAATGAGGGATAGAAATGGCAAGATTAGGGAACCATGGATGACTGGTGAAATTGTGAGACTAGCTGAGAGGAAAACGGGAGCTTCCATAAGGTCTAGGCGACTGAATACAGACGAAGCTTTGGAAGATAATCGGGAATGTAGGACCAATCTGAAATGAGGAATCAAGAGGGCTAAAAGGGGTCATGAATTATCTTTAGCAAACAGGGTTAAGGAAAATCCCAAAGGCCTTTTATTCATATGTAAGGAGCAAGAGGGTAACGAGAGAAAGAGGTGGCCCACTCAAGGACAAAGGAGGAAAGTTATAAGAAACATAAGAAATATAAGAACTAAGAGGAGGAGTAGGCCATCTGGCCCCTCGAGCCTGCTCCGCCATTCAATGAGATTGTGGCTGATCTTTTGTGGACTCAGCTCCACTTTCCGGCAAGAACACCATAACCCTTAATCCCTTTATTCTTCAAAAACTATCTACCTCTATCTTAAAATCTCCCCTCATCCTTCTAAATTCCTACGAGTACAGTCCCAGACTACTCAACCTCTCCTCGTAATCCAACCCCTTCAGCTCTGGGATTAACCTACTGAATCTTCTCGGCACACCCTCCAGCGCCCGTACATCCTTTCTCAGGTAAGGAGACTGAACTCAATACTCCAGGTGTGGCCTCGCTAACACCTTATACAATTGCAGCATAACCTCCCTAGTCTTAAACTCCATCCCTCTAGCAATGAAGAACAAAATTCAATTTGCCTTCTTAATCACCTGTTGCACCTGTAACCCAACGTTTTGCGACTCATGCACTAGCACACTCAGGTCTCTCTGCACAGCAGCATGTTTTAATATTTTATCATTTAAATAATAATCCCTTTTGCTGTTATTCCTACCAAAATGGATAACCTCACATTTGTCAACTTTGTACTCCACCTGCCAGACCCTAGCCCATTCACTTAACCTATCCAAATCCCTCTGAGACTTCCGGTCTCCTAATTATTCGTGAAGTCAGAGAAAATGGGTGAGATTCTTAACGAGTACTTTGCATCGGTATTCACCGAGGAGAGGTACATGACGGATGTTGAGGTTGGGGATAGATGTTTGATTACTCAAGGTCAAGTCGGCATAAGGAGGGAGGCTGTGTTGGGTATTCTGAAAGGCATTAAGGTGGACAAGTCCCCAGGTCCGGATGGGATTTATCCCAGGTTACTGAGGGAAGTGAGAGAGGAAATAGCTGGGGCCTTAACCGATATCTTTGCAGCATTCTTGAACATGGGTGAGGTACCAGAGGCCTGGAGAATTGTTAATGTTGTCCCCTTGTTTAAGAAGGGTAGCAGGGATAATCCAGGTAATTATAGACCGGTGAGCCTGACATCAGTGGTAGGGAAGCTGCTGGAGGAGATACTGAGGGATAGGATCTATTCCCATTTGGAAGAAAATGGGCTTATCAGTGATAGGCAACATGGTTTTGTGCAGGGAAGGTCATGTCTTACCAACTTAATAGAATTCTTTGAGGAAGTGACACAATTGATTGATGAGGGAAGGGCTGTAGATGTCATATACATGGACTTCAGTAAGGCATTTGATAAGGTTCCCCATGGTAGGCTGATGGAGAAAGTGAAGTCTCATGGGGTCCAGGGTGTACTAGCTAGATGGATAAAGAACTGGCTGGGCAACAGGAGACAGAGAGTAGTAGTGGAAAGGAGTTTCTCAAAATGGAGAACTGTGTCCAGTGGTGTTCCACAGGGATCTGTACTGGGACCACTATTGTTTGTGATATACATAAATGATCTGGAGGAAGGTATAGGTGGTCTGATTAGCAAGTTTGCAGATGACACTAAGATTGGTGGAGTAGCAGACAGTGAAGGAGACTGTTAGAGAATACAGCAGAATATCGACAGATTGGAGAGTTGGGTGGAGAAATGGCAGATGGAGTTCAATCCGGGCAAATGTGAGGTGATGCATTTTGGAAGATTCAATTCAAGAGTGAACTATACGGTAAATGAAAAAGCCCTGGGGAAAAATGATGTACAGAGAGATCTGGGTGTTTGGGTCAGTTGCACCCTGAAGGTGGCTGCGCAGGTCGATAGAATGGTCAAGAAGGCATACGGCATGCGTTCCTTCATCGGAAGGGGTATTGAGTACAAGAGTTGGCAGGTCATATTACGACTTTGGTTCAGCCACATTTGCTGCGTGCAGTTCTGGTCGCCACATTACCAGAAGGATGTGGATGCTTTGGAGAGGGTGCAGAGGAGGTTCACCAGGATGTTGCCTGGTATAGAGGGTGCTAGCTATGAAGAGAGGTTGAGTAGATTAGGATTATTTTCATTAGAAAGACGGAGGTTGAGGGGGGATCTCATTGAGGTCTACAAAATCATGAGAGGTATAGACAGGGTGGATAGCAAGAAGCTTTTTCCCAGAGGGGGTTCACGAGTTCAAGGTGAGAGGGGAAAAGTTTAATGGAGATATGCGTGGAAAGTTCTTTACGCAGAGGGTAGTGGGTGCCCGAAACGCATTGCCAGCGGTGGTGGTAGAGGTGGGCACGATAGCGTCATTTAAGATGTATCTAGACAGATACATGAATGGGCAGGGAGCAGGGGGATACAGATCCTTAGAAAATAGGCGACAGTTTTAGATAGAGGATCTGGATCGGCGTAGGCTTGGAGGGCCTGTGCAGACATTCCCTGGCGGACTTTCATTAACCACTTTTTTCACGGCCGTTTTTTTTCCCCAACCCCGACTCCAAACCTGCCCGACCCGGTGGCCATCCCTCAGGCCCCAACAGCCGAAGAAATCGCGACCGGTGAAACCACGGGGAAAGCCCCGGAAAACACCAAAATGCTCCCAACCGGCGGTAGCCACTCTCCAGCGCGACCACTCCGTCTGCGTGCGCTGCCGGAAGTCAGTACAGTGGAGTATAAAGCCCGGATGATACGAGCTATGATCGAGTGGTGGAGCAGACTCGATGGGCCAAATGTCCTAATTCTGCTCCTGCAACTTCTGAATTTATAACACAAGAGGTCGAAAGGTTATGGGAGGGAATCCCAGAGTTTTGGGTCTGGGCTGCAGAATCGCAATGCCGGCCAATAATGGAGTGATTTAAATCGCAAATAGTCAAGAGGTCAGAATTGGAGGAACTCATGGATGGCATGAATCATAGAATTTACAGTGCAGAAGGAGGCCATTCGGCCCATCGAGTCTGCACCAGCCCTTACAAAGACTGAAGTCCATGTATCTACCCTATCCGCGTAACCCAGTAACCCCCACTTAACATTTTTTGGACACTAATGGCAATTTAGCATGGCCAATCCACCTAACCTGCACATCTTTGGACTGTGGGAGGAAACCGGAGGACCCGGAGGAAACCCACGCTCACACGGGCAGTGACCCAGCTGGGAATCGAACCTGGGACCCTGGAGCTGTGAAACAACTATGCTAACCACTATGCTACTGTGCTGCCCAAAGGAGCAGTGGTTAGCACCGTTGCCTACGGCACTGAGGATGTGGGCTCGTTCCCGGCCCCGGGTCACTGTCCGTGTGGAGTTTACACATTCTCCACTTGTCTGCGTGGTCTCACTCCCACAACCCAAAGATGTGCAGGTTCGGAGGATTGGCCACGCTAAATTGCCCCTTCATTGGAAAAAAAAATTGGGTATGTTAAATTTATATTAAAAAAGAAGTGGGGGATCGTAGATGTGGGATAACTTAAGTGTTGTAGATTACAGTGATAGAGAGGGATGAGACCTTGGAGCAATTTGAAAACAAGGTGAAAATTTTTAATTTGAGGAATGCATGTCCTCGCTTAACTGGGAGCCAATGTAGGTCACCAAGCACAGGGCTCACTCGTGTGATCTGGACTATGTTGGCCGGATCTCGGCTTTCACTGAGTTTTGGGTGTTCTCTGGTTTCTTGGGAGTTGCAGAATGAGAGGCTGGCCAGGGGAACATCAGAATTGTCAGGTCTAGAGGTAAGAATTCCTGAATCTAGAGCATTTTGGAAAATGATGACTAATAATTCTACAATCTCCTTTTTTTTTAATATCCTGGGTTGAAAACCATCAAGTCTTGGAGGTTTGTCCATCTTAAGTATCAATGTTTTCTCCATTAATTTTGTTCACACATTAAATTCATTAAGCTCCTCTTGATATAATCCTTAATTCCCACACACGTTCTCATCTTGTCCTCTTCAAAGCTAAAAAGGATTTCAGAACTGATTTATTAAGACAGCTATTTCTTTATTATTCAATATACTTTCAGCAGCATATTTCTTTAACATCCACATTCTTCTTTAAACTCCTGTGTCTTGATAGATTTACAATAGCTTTTATAGTTTTTCCACTATCCCTTGCATATTCCCTTTACTGACTTTTCCCTTTTGAAACTACTGTCACTCTCTCTGTATTTCTTGATTGTTTTGTGTAGTTCTCCCATTCTGCTGGAATTTAATTGTTCCTTGCATTTGTGAAACCCTCTTCTTCTTTTCGCTTGACCCAGCTTCTGACCTCATTTGTTGACTGTAATTGCTTAACTACACAAGTAGAACAGAGACATCCACAAGGGAACTCTCCATTGTCACTGTCTGAGGGAGCTCTCCGTTGTCACTGTCTGAGGGAGCTCTCCGTTGTCACTGTCTGAGGGAGCTCTCCATTGTCACTCTGTCTGAGGGAGCTCTCCATTGTCACTCTGTCCGAGGCACTCCATTGTCACTCTGTCTGAGGCACTCCATTGTCACTCTGTCTGAGGGAGCTCTCCATTGTCACTCTGTCTGAGGGAGCTCTCCATTGTCACTCTGTCTGAGGCACTCCATTATCACTCTGTCTGAGGGAGCTCTCCATTGTCACTCTGTCTGAGGGAGCACTCCATTGTCACTCTGTCTGAGGGAGCACTCCATTGTCACTCTCTGAGGGAGCTCTCCATTATCACTCTCTGAGGGAGCTCTCCATTGTCACTGTCTGAGGAAGCCCTCCATTGTCACTCTGTCTGAGGGAGCTCTCCATTGTCACTCTGTCTGAGGGAGCCCTCCATTGTCACTCTGTCTGAGGGAGCACTCCATTGTCACTGGCTGAGGGAGCTCTTCATTGTCACTGTCTGAGCGAACTCTCCATTGTCACTCTGTCTGAGGGAGCACTCCATTGTCACTGTCCGAGGGAACTCTCCATTGTCACTCTGTCCGAGGGAACTCTCCATTGTCACTCTGTCTGAGGGAGCTCCCCATTGTCGCTGTCGGAGGGAGCTCTCCATTGTCACTCTGTCCGAAGGAGCTCTCCATTGTCACTGTCTGAGGCACTCCATTATCACTCTGTCTGAGGGAGCTCTCCATTGTCACTCTGTCTGAGGAAGCACTCCATTGTCACTCTGTCTGAGGGAGCACTCCATTGTCACTCTCTGAGGGAGCTCTCCATTGTCACTCTCTGAGGGAGCCCTCCATTGTCACTCTGTCTGAGGGAGCCCTCCATTGTCACTCTGTCTGAGGGAGCACTCCATTGTCACTGTCTGAGGGAGCTCTTCATTGTCACTGTCTGAGGGAACTCTCCATTGTCACTCTGTCTGAGGGAACTCTCCATTGTCACTCTGTCCGAGGGAACTCTCCATTGTCACTCTGTCCGAGGGAACTCTCCATTGTCACTCTGTCTGAGGGAGCTCTCCATTGTCACTGTCGGAGGGAGCTCTCCATTGTCACTCTGTCCGAGGGAGCTCTCCATTGTCACTCTGTCTGAGGGAGCTCTCCATTGTCATTCTGTCTGAGGGAGCTCTCCATTGTCACTCTGTCTGAGGGAGCTCTCCATTGTCACTCTGCCTGAGGGAGCTCTCCATTGTCACTCTGTCTGAGGGAGCACTCCATTGTCACTCTGTCTGAGGGAGCCCTCCGTTGTCACTGTCTGAGGGAGCTCTCCATTGTCACTCTGTCTGAGGGAGCACTCCATTGTCACTCTGTCTGAGGGAGCTCTCCATTGTCACTCTGTCTGAGGCACTCCATTGTCACTGTCTGAGGGAGCTCTCCATTGTCACTCTGTCTGAGGGAGCTCTCCATTGTCACTCTGTCTGAGGGAGCTCTCCATTGTCACTCTGTCTGAGGGACTCCATAGTCACTCTGTCTGAGGGAGCACTCCATTGTCGCTCTGTCTGAGGGAGCTCTTCATTGTCACTGTCTGAGGGAACACTCCATTGTCACTCTGTCTGAGGGAGCTCACCATTGTCACTCTGTCTGAGGGAGCTCTCCATTGCCACTCTGTCTGAGGGAGCTCTCCATTGTCACTCTGTACGAGGGAGCTCTCCATTGTCACTCTGTCTGAGGCACTCCATTGTCACTCTGTCTGAGGGAGCACTCCATTGTCACTCTGTCTGAGGGAGCTCTCCATTGTCACTCTGTCTGAGGGAGCTCTCCATTGTCACTCTGTCTGAGGGAGCTCTCCATTGTCACTCTGTCTGAGGGACTCCATAGTCACTCTGTCTGAGGGAGCACTCCATTGTCGCTCTGTCTGAGGGAGCTCTTCATTGTCACTGTCTGAGGGAACACTCCATTGTCACTCTGTCTGAGGGAGCTCACCATTGTCACTCTGTCTGAGGGAGCTCTCCATTGCCACTCTGTCTGAGGGAGCTCTCCATTGTCACTCTGTACGAGGGAGCTCTCCATTGTCACTCAGTCTGAGGGAGCTCTCCATTGTCACTCTGTCCGAGGGAACTCTCCATTGTCACTCTGTCCGAGGGAGCTCTCCATTGTCACTGTCTGAGGCACTCCATTGTCACTCTGTCTGAGGGAGCACTCCATTGTCGCTCTGTCTGAGGGAGCTCTCCATTGTCACTCTGTCTGAGGGAGCTCTCCATTGTCACTCTGTCTGAGGCACTCCATTGTCACTCTGTCTGAGGGAGCACTCCATTGTCACTCTGTCTGAGGGAGCTCTCCATTGTCACTCTGTCTGAGGGAGCTCTCCATTGTCACTCTGTCTGAGGGAGCTCTCCATTGTCACTCTGTCTGAGGGACTCCATAGTCACTCTGTCTGAGGGACTCCATAGTCACTCTGTCTGAGGGAGCAATCAATTGTCGCTCTGTCTGAGGGAGCTCTTCATTGTCACTGTCTGAGGGAGCTCACCATTGTCACTCTGTCTGAGGGAGCACTCCATTGTCACTCTGTCTGAGGGAGCTCTCCATTGTCACTCTCTGAGGGAGCTCTCCATTGTCACTCTGTCTGAGGGAGCTCTTCATTATCACTGTCGGAGGGAGCTCTCCATTGTCACTCTGAGGGAGCTCTCCATTGTCACTCTGAGGGAGCTCTCCATTGTCACTCTGACTGAGGGAGCTCTTCATTGTCACTCTGACTGAGGGAGCTCTTCATTGTCACTGTCGGAGGGAGCTCTCCATTGTCGCTCTGTCTGAGGGAGCTCTTCATTGTCACTGTCTGAGGGAGCACTCCATTGTCACTCTGTCTGAGGGAGCACTCCATTGTCACTCTGTCTGAGGGAGCTCTCCATTGTCACTCTGTCCGAGGGAGCTCTTCATTGTCACTGTCGGGTTTTTTTTTGCACTAGAGTGCTGAACTTGTGGCATTTGAGTGCGACAGTGAGTTTGGTGACTGAGGGAGGATAAGGGTTCATTTTTATTTAAAGTCTAGTATTTCTTTTATTTAGTTAATTAACTTAAAAGTTGCTGTTTGGTCTATAAGAAGGTGAATATTTGAATCAGCTTTAAATAAGGTTCTACTTGTAATTACTTGCAGCTGGAGCTTGTTAATTAGTTAATTGCATTAGGCCACTTTTCAGAGGCTAGAGGCACAGCATAAATAGGAGCTAGTTACAGTGCAGACTTTGTTTGCACTAGAATGCTGAACTTGTGGCATTTGAGTGCGACAGTGAGAGTTTGGTGACTGAGGGAGTTAGATGAGGATGGAATAAGGTCCTCCTGACATTTCATTTCCTATATTTATCAAAGAGCGTGAAGGGAGCCTGGAGTTTAGAGTACAGCTGACTGGAAGCAGAGTCAGAGGGCAGAGGTCCAGTTGGTCTACAGGGCAGCTAATTCTGTAAACTAAGAGGGGATGGAGGCTAGGGCAGTTGCATGCTCCTCCTGTAGGATGTGGGTGGTGAGGGAAACCACTGGTGTCCCCGCTGACTATACCTGCGGGAAGTGCACCCAACTCCAGCTCCTCAGAGACCGTGTTAAGGTACTGGAGCTGGAGCTGGATGAACTTCGGATCATCCGGGAGGCAGAGGGGGTTATCGAGAAGAGTTACAGGGAGGTAGCCACACCAAAGGTACTGGACAAGAGTAGCTGGGTTACAGTCAGGGGAAAGAAAACTAACAGGCAGACAGGGCAGGGATCCCTCGTGGCCGTTCCCCTTCAAAACAAGTATACCGTTTTGGATGCTGTTGGGGGGGATGGCCGACCGGGGGAAGGCCCCAGCGGCCAGGTCTCTGGCACTGAGTCTGGCTCTGGGGCTCAGAAGGGAAGGGGGGAGCATAGAACAGCAATAGTAATAGGAGATTCAATGGTTAGGGGAATAGATAGGAGATTCTGTGGTCGCGAGCGAGACTCCCGAAAGGTATGTTGCCTCCCGGGTGCCAGGGCCAGGGATGTCTCGGATCGTGTCTTCAGCATCCTGAAGGGGGAGGGTGAGCAGCCAGAAGTAGTGGTGCACATTGGTACCAACGACGTAGGTAGGAAAAAGGGTGTGGAGGTAATAAACAAGTTTAGGGAGTTAGGCTGGAAGTTAAAGGCCAGGACAGACAGAGTTGTCATCTCTGGTTTGTTGCCGGTCCCACGTGATAGCGAGGCTAGGAATAGGGAGAGAGTGCAGTTGAACACATGGCTGCAGGAATGGTGTAGGAGGGAGGGCTTCAGGTATTTGGATAATTGGAGCGCATTCTGGGGAAGGTGGGACCTGTACAAGCAGTACGGGTTGCATCTGAACCAGAGGGGCACCAATATCCTGGGGGGGAGGTTTTCTAGTACTCTTCGGGAGGGTTTAAACTAATTTGGCAGGGGAATGGGAACCGGATTTGTAGTCCAGCAACTAAGGAAGCCGATATTCAGGACGCCAAAGCGTGTAGTGATGCAGTGGGGAAGGGAACACTGACAAAGGAGAGTACTTGCAGGCAAGGAGATGGGTTGAAGTGTGTATACTTTAATGCAAGAAGCATCAGGAATAAGGTGGGTGAACTTAAGGCATGGATCGGTACTTGGGACTACGATGTGGTGGCCATCACAGAAACTTGGATAGAAGAGGGGCAGAAATGGTTGTTGGAGGTCCCTGGTTATAGATGTTTCAACAAGATTAGGGAGGATGGTAAAAGAGGTGGGGGGGGGGGGGGGGGGGGTGGCATTGTTAATTAGAGATAGTATAACAGCTGCAGAAAGGCAGTAGCGGGAGATTGTGTATTGAGTCTGAAGAGATAGGAGAGGTCTTGAACGAGTACTTTTCTTCAGTATTTACAAACGAGAGGGGCCATATTGTTGGAGAGGACTGTGTGAAACGGACTGATAAGCTCGAGGAGATACTTGTCAGGAAGGAAGATGTGTTGCGCGTTTTGAAAAACTTGAGGATAGACAAGTCCCCCGGGCCTGACGGGATATATCCAAGGATTCTATGGGAAACAAGAAATGAAATTGCAGAGCCGTTGGCAATGATCTTTTTGTCCTCGCTGTCAACAGGGGTGGCACCAGAGGGTTGGAGAGTGGCGAATGTCGTGCCCCTGTTCAAAAAAGGGAATAGGGATAACCCTGGGAATTACAGGCCAGTTAGTCTTACTTCGGTGGTAGGCAAAGTAATGGAAAGGGTACTGAGGGATAGGATTTCTGAGCATCTGGAAAGGAACTGCTTGATTAGGGATAGTCAGCATGGATTTGTGAGGGGTAGGTCATGTAATGTCTTATTGACTTCTTTGAGGAGGTGACCAAGCATGTGGATGAAGGTAAAGCAGTGGATGTAGTGTACATGGATTTTAGTAAGGCATTTGATAAGGTTCCCCATTGTAGGCTTGTGCAGAAAGTAAGGAAGCATGGGATAGTGGGAAATTTGACCAGTTGGATAACAAACTGGCTAACCGATAGGAGACAGAGAGTGGTGGTGGATGGCAAATATTCAACCTGGAGCCCAGTTATCAGTGGTGTACCGCAGGGATCAGTTCTGGGTCCTCTGCTGTTTGTGATTTTCATTAACGACTTGGATGAGGGAGTTGAAGGGTGGGTCAGTAAATTTGCAGATGATACGAAGATTGGTGGAGTTGTGGATAGTGAGGAAGGCTGTTGTCGGCTTCAAAGAGACATAGATAGAATGCAGAGCTGGGCTGAGAAGTGGCAGATGGAGTTTAACCCTGACAAGTGTGAGGTTGTCCATTTTGGAAGGACAAATATGAATGCGGAATACAGGGTTAACGGTAGGGTTCTTGGCAATGTGGAGGAGCAAAGAGATCTTGGGGTCTCTGTTCATTGTTCTTTGAAAGTTGCCACTCAAGTGGATAGAGCTGTGAAGAAGGCCTATGGTGTGCTAGCGTTTATTAGCAGAGGGATTGAATTTAAGAGCCGTGAGGTGATGATGCAGCTGTACAAAACCTTGGTCAGGCCACATTTGGAGTACTGTGTGCAGTTCTGGTCACCTCATTTTAGGAAGGATGTGGAAGCTTTGGAAAAGGTGCAAAGGAGATTTACCAGGATGTTGCCTGGAATGGAGAGTAGGTCATACGAGGAAAGGTTGAGGGTGCTAGGCCTTTTCTCATTAGAACGGAGAAGGATGAGGGGCGACTTGATAGAGGTTTATAAGATGATTAGGGGAATAGATAGAGTAGACAGTCAGAGACTTTTTCCCCGGGTGGAACACACCATTACAGGAGTACATAAATTTAAGATAAATGGTGGAAGATATAGAGGGGATGTCAGAGGTAGGTTCTTTACCCAGAGAGTAGTGGGGGCATGGAATGCACTGCCTGTGGAAGTAGTTGAGTCGGAAACGTTAGGGACCTTCAAGCGGCTATTGGATAGGTACATGGGTTAGGGTAGAATAATGGAGTGTAGGTTAACTTCTTAAGGGCAGCACGGTAGCATTGTGGATAGCACAATTGCTTCACAGCTCCAGGGTCCCAAGTTCGATTTCGACTTGGGTCACTGTCTGTGTGGAGTCTGCACATCCTCCCCGTGACTGCATGGGTTTCCTCCGGGTACTCCGGTTTCTTCCCACAGTCCAAAGATGTGCAGGTTGGGTGGATTGGCCATGAAAAATTGTCGAAAATTCTTTGATTAACCTAGGACAAAAGTTTGGCGCAACATCGTGGGCCGAAGGGCCTGTTCTGTGCTGTATTTCTCTATCTATTGTCACTCTGTCTGAGGGAGCTCTCCATTGTCACTCTCTAAGGGAGCTCTCCATTGTCACTCTCTGAGGGAGCTCTCCATTGTCACTCTGAGGGAGCTCCTCATTGTCACTCTGAGGGAGCTCTCCATTGTCACTCTGTCTGAGGGAGCTCTTCATTGTCACTGTCGGAGGGAGCTCTCCATTGTCACTCTGTCTGAAGGAGCTCTCCATTGTCACTCTGTCTGAGGGAGCTCTCCATTGTCACTCTGTCTGAGGGAGCTCTCCATTGTCACTCTGTCTGAGGGAGCTCTCCATTGTCACTCTGTCTGAGGGAGCTCTCCATTGTCACTCTGTCTGAGGGAGCACTCCATTGTCACTC
Source organism: Scyliorhinus canicula (assembly GCF_902713615.1). Lineage (NCBI taxonomy): Eukaryota > Metazoa > Chordata > Chondrichthyes > Carcharhiniformes > Scyliorhinidae > Scyliorhinus > Scyliorhinus canicula. The sequence goes on along the minus strand of NC_052166.1, from coordinate 13,596,404 downwards.
TGTCTGAGGGAGCTCTCCATTGTTACTCTGTCTGAGGGAGCACTTCATTGTCACTCTGTCTGAGGGAACTCTCCATTGTTACTCTGTCGGAGGGAGCTCTCCATTTTCACTTTGTCTGAGGGAGCACTCCATTGTCACTCTGTCTGAGGGAGCACTCGATTGTTACTCTGTCTGACGGAGCTATGCATTATCGCTCCATTGACATCGACTTCTGGTCACTGCTGTTATTCACTTGCTCCAGCAACCCACAGGCCTTCGCCTTGGTTAGGAACAGAGGCTCCTGGGGCATTATCACCCTGTTTGAGGGACGTGGCCATGGGCATTGAAATGCTGGTCGAGGCGAGAATGGGCCTCCAGGAGGGGCAACAGCAGGTGCCGGCTGCGGCCCTGTTGCTCGCTCCGGCTGCACCTCAGTCCCAAGTAGTAGCCGGGGGGCCATCGGGCACCCCAAGGAAGGGGGAGGTGATGAGGCCCGTGATGGTGACATCTGCAAGGGAGGCGCCAGACACCGCAGCGCCTCTGAAACCACCCCCCACCCGCTCGCTGTCATCTGTGATTCGCTCTCCGTGACAGGAATTGCCTGCTGTGATTCACCCTCAGACAGGGACTGTCTGCTGTGATTCACCCTCAGACAGGGACTGTCTGCTGTGCTTCGCTCTCTGTCAGGAACTGTCTGCTGTGATTCACCCTCAGACAGGGACTGTCTGCTGTGATTCACCCTCAGACAGGGACTGTCTGCTGTGCTTCGCTCTCTGTCAGGAACTGTCTGCTGTGATTCACCCTCAGACAGGGACAGTCTGCTGTGATTCACCCTCAGACAGGGGCTGTCTGCTGTGCTTCGCTCTCTGTCAGGGACTGTCTGCTGTGCTTCGCTCTCCGACAGGAACTGTCTGCTGTGATTCACCTTAAAAACAGGGACTGTCTGCTGTGCTTCGCTCTCTGTCAGGGACTGTCAGCTGTGATTCACCCTCAGACAGGGACTGTCTGCTGTGATTCACCCTCAGACAGGGACTGTCTGCTGTGCTTCGCTCTCCGACAGGAACTGTCTGCTGTGATTCACTCTCAGACAGGGACTGTCTGCTGTGCTTCGCTCTCTGTCAGGGACTGTCTGCTATGATTCGCTCTCTCAGACAGGGACTGTCTGCTGTGCTTCGCACTCTCAGACAGGGACTGTCTGCTGTGCTTCGCTCTCAGACAGGAACTGTCTGCTGTGATTCACCCTCTGTCAGGGACTGTCTGCTGTGCTTCGCTCTCTGTCAGGGACTGTCTGCTGTGATTCACTCTCTCAGACAGGAACTGTCTGCTGTGACTCCCTCTCTCAGACAGGGACTGTCTGCTGTGATTCACTCTCTCAGACAGGAACTGTCTGCTGTGATTCACTCTCTCAGACAGGAACTGTCTGCTGTGATTCACTCTCTCAGACAGGAACTGTCTGCTGTGATTCGCTCTCTCAGACAGTAACTGTCTGCTGTGATTCGCTCTCTCTGACAGGAACTGTCTGCTGTTATTCGCTCTCTCTGACAGGAACTGTCTGCTGTGATTCACTCTCTCAGACAGGAACTGTCTGCTGTGATTCACTCTCTCAGACAGGAACTGTCTGCTGTGATTCACTCTCTCAGTCAGTAACTGTCTGCTGTCCTTCGCTCCCAGACAGGAACTGTCTGCTGTGCTTCGCCCCAGACAGGAACTGTCTGCTGTGAGTCGCTGTCTCTAACAGGAACTGTCTGGTGTGCTTCGCTCTCAGACAGGGACTGTCTGCTGTGCTTCGCTCACAGACAGGGACTGTCTGCTGTGATTCACTCTCTCTGACAGGAACTGTCTGCTGTGATTCACTCTCTCAGGCAGAAACTGTCTGCTATTAGCTGCTCTGATACTTACAGCACGGTAGTATTGTGGTTAGCACAATTACTTCACAGCTCCAGGTTCGATTCCCGGCTTGGGTCACTGTCTGTGCCGCGTCTGCACGTTCTCCCTGTGTGTGCGTGGGTTTCCTCCAGGTGCTCCGGTTTCCTCCCACAGTCCAAAGATGTGCAGGTTAGGTGGATTGGCCATGATAAATTGGCCTTAGTGTCCAAAATTGCCCTCAGTGTTGGGTGGGGTTGCTGGGTTGTGTGGATGGGGTGGGGGTGTGGACCTTGGGTGGGGTGCTCTTTGTGGGGACCATGCAGACTCGATGGGCCGAATGACTGCCATCTGCACTGTAAATTCTATGATTCTATACACTTGATGCTGGAGTTTCCCATCCTTTCAAAATGCCTGATTCTGCCACTGGGCCTGGAATATTTTGGTGCTTCTGAGATGGGTCACTCTGGATGTCGATCCTGATTTCCTAGTGAACACTCATCTCAGTAAAAGGTTTTGGATGATTTGGTCATTTTCGTGTAAATAGGAATTAACAAGTCAGTGTGATCTCCAGTGACCAGTGAAGGCAAAGATTTTATCAAGGGGGAAAGTAACGAAAGTGTTTCAGCTGAGGTGTATAACGAGAGTGTGAGTGCAGCAATGATGTTTAGCTTAATAAGCCACCGGCATTAGAAAGTGGACAAATGAATAAGTTCCTCCATTTCCCAAACTTATGAATCCTACGCTCATTCAAGTCACTGGGCTGGTTGCCCCAGGGGTTGCGGGTAGTTCCTGCACATGTTGGTTCCTCTGCTCGCACGTTAGTGTTCTGACTCCCCAGCCTTGATTCAGAACGGAGTGAATGGAACTGCGTTACTGGGCCTCTCTCGCACATGTCCACAACCCACACTGTCATAATAAGGAGAATATGCTTGGCAGCTCCACTTTCAACAAAGTACATTCCAATATTGACTGTTTATTAGAAACTGATCAATGACATTGTTTTAAAATGCTGAATGTGTTTGTTCCATTCATCCCCAGGCCGTATTACTGAGTATAAAGTTGAACCTGCAGCCGCAGCTGGATATGGAGGAGGTAAGCAAACTGCTACATTTATGTTTGGAAATAAAAGAGGTAGGAAGAGGAGAGCAAAAGAACACTACAAATTGATGTGTTGGCTTGTGTAGGCTTGAGAGATGAACAGACACTTCCAACACAGATGAAGGTTCAACTCAATTTTATTAACTACTTCTAACTAACTAACACACAATGACTGTGGGTCTAAATAATGCTAACTTGAACTACAGACCTAAGCCTTGTCAGAACCAGTTGAGTCTCTCATCACGTGTTGTGAGTCCGTGCTTGGTTGAATAAGTTCCTGTTACACTCAGAGGCAGCACCCAGACTGAGCGGGTACCGTGGTGCCCTCTGCCTTTATAGTGTGTGTATTCTAACTGGTGATTGGCTGCGGTGTTTGTACATGTTGATTGGTCCTTGTGTGTGTCCATCAGTGTGTGTCTGCACCATGATATACTGGTATATATTATGATACAAATCCCAGTATCTACCAGTTCCCAATGAATCTTCATTGAGTAATGGTAAGTTTAGCTTAACTAAATTCTAAGTGTACTGAAAAATCCAATTCCTATCATTAACTTCTGATGGGGTTTCAGGAAAAATGAGAGTGAGTGTAGTGGAGAAGCTTGTGCATGGGGAGCACATGAGAACATGATGCCTGCTGCTATTGATAAGCTTGACGTTTGCACGGCACTGGCAGCGATTAGGCATACTTAAAAATCATTGCATGATGCGAGCAGTGGAGCAATGGATGGGTTTAACATACATTGCCATAATCTCTGACACCTGAGGTTGGCTTCAGCCCAGGATATTGAGATGTACATGTGGGTCAGGTTCCACATGTGCACTGACAACACCCAACTCTACCTCACTAAACCCATGCAATGTCTCAAAGTTGTCAACCTACTTATCTGAGATCTATAGAATCATGGAATTCCTACCTTGCCCCAATCCCCCTCTAAGGTGCAGTTTAGCATGGCTAATCCACCTAACCTGCACATCTTTCGACTGTGGGAGGAAATCAGGGCATTGGGAGGAAACCCACACAGACACAGGGAGAATGTGCAAACTCCACAGACAGTCACCCGAAGTCGGAATTGAACCCAGATCCCTGGCACTAGTACTGAGTTTCTTCCTACTAAATATTGGTAAGAGTGAAGATATTGGGACTGAACGTCCTCAGAATGCAATCAGCATCGGATTGCGCTCCGATCCCAGTGTCTTACCCAAAATCCTATCTTGTCCAGCAGCTGCAAGAACCTGATTTAAAGAGAGAAACCAAATACCTACGCTAAATGAAAAGTTTGGTGACATGTTGATATAACCTGTGAAGCAGTAGTGCTTTGTTGGCATGGCTGGGTGCCTGAGAGACAATATGGAAGCTTGAATGCATGTGGGCAACCACATGGTTTGGGAGAAGATTCTAAGGTTTGTTTTTCCAAGAGCAGAGTTTGGAAAAATCATGGAAGACCGAGGGAGACCAGTTGTCTCACGGTGGGACAAGCATCTGAAGTTATATTGGGGGGTATCTGTCACTTGGTTTCAGAATATTTCACTTATTGGTTTACATGGACTGTGTACTTAAACGAACGTAAGAATTTAATCCTTCGAAACCTGCATATACCTATGAACATGGAGTGACGGGTGTGGTTGTAATCTTGTTTAATTAATTTTTTGTTAAAAGTTAATTGGCAGTCCTGAATCACACTTCATGCATGTCTTTAATCAAAAAAATGAAAGTTACGGGGCTGGATTCTCCGCCCCACCACATTTCTGCCCTGACCCGCCGGCGGGATTCTCCATTACGCCGGCAGGTCAATGGGATTTCCCATTGTGGGGCAGCATCACGCCGTCGGGAAATCCCCAGGCGTCGGCAAAACGGAGAATCACCCCGGCAGAGTAACCCGTCCATGGTCTATTGAGCCAGGGTTCCATTCTGGCACCTGGCTGTCCAGTAGTAACATCAGCTTGGATGGTAAAAACCACAAACTCCACTGCTTAACCATTGGCTCCATTCCTCACCCAGGCAGCTTCTGAGGCTAAATCAGTCTGTTAACAATCTAGGTGTCATATTTGACTTCAAGATTAACTTCCCACCGTATATCTGCACCATCACGTAAAAAAATGTAAACTACTGTCATAACATTGCTTGATTTCACCTGTGTCAACTCATCTTACTCTGAAACTCTCATGTGTATCTTTGTTACCTGCAGACTTGACTATTTCAAAACTCTTGTACATGGCCTCCCACTGCCTACCCTATGTAAACTTGAGACCATCCAAAACTCTGCCCATGTCCTTGATCGCACCAAGTCCCATTTACCCGACTTCACTGTTTCGGCTAACCCACTGGCAACTCCTTAATTTTAAAAGTTTCATTTTTGTTTTAAATCACTCCATGACCTCAAACCTCCCTATCTCTGAATTATTTCTGACCCTCCGTTATCTCTGCATTGTATTAATTCTGGCCCTTTGAGCATCCTCAAATTTGATGGTCCATGATTGGTGGCCATACCTTCAGCAGCATAGCTCTGATGCAACCCTCCCTTAGCCTCTCTTATTTTTCTCTCTCTTCCTTTTGAGACACAACTTAAAATCCAATTATTTGACTGAACTTTTAGTACTCTCTTAATACTTCTTAGAGCTGGTGTTCATTTCTTTGATTGTATCTCTGTGATACAATGAGGCACATCTCACCTATGCAGGTAACATTGTGCTGATGTGATAGCAGTTTGCCTTTATTGGATTTGTTGGAAGGCAACGCGTCATAGCCGAAAATGCAGCATCTGCTTTCCTCTCCGTAAATAATGTGCAGCAGTCCTTTGAACAGAGAGGCTAGATCCACCCTCTCCTCTGGGTAGATCATATTCAGGTGAGGCCACGGGGACTCTTGTGTTGCAGATACTTGGGCTTCCTGCAGGATTATAACAGTCGGGTTCCTCCTGACTTCCTTCCCCCTGGGCTGTTTCTGGCTGATTGTTTTATGGCCACGTTGTTGTGTGACCAATGCCCTCCTTTGGTGATTCCTATCCTCCGCCACACAACGTTGCAAAAAGATTGAATGCAAGAGACCCACTACAAATCCAAAACTGAACTCTGTGAAGAAGGCAGGCAAAGATATGAGCGCCTATGTTGATATGGCTTTCGTTCCGTCAACTTTCCATTTCTCACCCTGGACCTTCCTTCTGTCATCCTGGAGCCTCCCTCCAATATCCTTCACCAGCCTTTACTTTCCCTTGACCCACTCTGAGATATTGACCTGCGGCCCCTGCAACTCAATGTCCCTCTCTGGCCATTGAAACGCGATGTGTGGTGCTAATTCCTCCCTTGGGAAGTGACCACTGCAACAGTGCATCCTGCCCTACAGGCCAGAGCCTGACTACCTTCAGTCACCTCAACCCCCCCAGCTTGCTGTGTTGTCATTTGCGGGACGAGCATCACATGTTCCGCCTGCACTTCATCCTGTTTGTTATCTGCCTCTAATCCCGTCCCCTGTGTTGCTGAGTTGGACAAAGACAACTCATCTCAGATCCAAATACTAAACAGCCTTGCCTGGTGCTTGCCATCTTTAAACTATCAGGAAACAGGAAGTACAAGTTTCCCATGTGTACACACTGTACAAAAACTGCACCATCCGAACTGTTTGACCTATAGAGGTTCCAATCAATATTTGGAAAGTTAAAGTCACCTATGACAGTTACCCTGAGACCTCCACACCTATCCACAATCTATTTTGCAATTTCTTCCTCCACATCTCTATTACTATTTGGGGGTCTATAGAAAACTCCTAACAACGTGATCCATCCTTTCCTATTTCTAACTTCAGCCCATATTACCTCAGTAGGTAGGTCCCCCTCGAACTGCCTTTCTGCAGCTGTTAACAATGCTACTCCTCCACCTCTTTTACCACCACCTTCCCCACTCTTACTGAAACACCTATTCCCCCCTCCCCCACCCCCCGGAACTTCTAACAACCATTCCTGTCCGTGTTCTAACCATGTCTTAATTATGGCCACAACATCGTAGTCCCAAGTACCAATCCACACTCCAAGTTCACCTACCTTATTCCGGATGCTCCTTGCATTGAAGTAGACACACTTCAACCCACCTTCCTGTCTGCCGGTACACTCCTGCGACCTTGATACCCTCCTCAGAACCTCACTACTCTCAACATTGGCTTCTGGACCACAGCTCGTTTTCCCATCCCCCTGACAAATTAGTTTAAACCCACCTGAAGAGCCGTAGCAAATTTCCCTCCCAGGATATTGGTGCCCCTCTGGTTCAGGTGCAAAACGTCCTGTCTGTACAGGTCCCACCTTCCCCAGAATGTGCTCCAATTATCCACGTAACTGAAACCCTCCCTCCTACACCATCCCTGCAGCCACGTGTTTGTCTGCACTCTCTCCCTGCTCCTCACCTCACCAGCACGTGGCACCGGCAACAAACCAGAGATGACAACATGGTTTGTCCTGGCTCTCAGCTTCCACCCTAGCTCCCTAAATTCCTGTTTTAAATCTCCGTCCCTTCGCTTACCTATGTTGTTGGTACCGATGTGTATCACGACTTGTGACTGTTCCCCCTCCCCTTTTTTTTATAAATAATTTTTATTGAAATTTTTACAAAATATAAACATCTTAACATACAGCAGAGGGCAGCAGAGCAGAGCTTCTGATTGGCTGTTCCGGGGAGATTTGCATACGTGCAGTACGGTCAGCGTAAGTTGAAGGTGGTTTGTGAAGGGGCTGTTCTCGAGTGACAGCTTTACCCGAAACACTACTTACGTAGTGTCTCCCACCCATCCTCCTCCTCTAACCAAAAAAAAAAGTTCTGTCTGTTGGATTGCTAAACTAACAAGTTTTTTATTTTTATTTTTCAGTAGTTGGGAAGTTAGTTCAGTGGGAATGGAGGCTAGGGCAGTTGAATGTTCCTCCTGCAGAATGTGGGAGGAAAGGGTCACCTCTAGTGTCCCTGCTGACTACACCTGCGGGAAGTGCACCCAACTCCAGCTCCTCGAGAGCCGCGTTAGGGACCTGGAGCTGGATGAACTTCGGATCATTCGGGAGGCGGAGGAGGTTATTGAGAGGAGTTATAGGGAGGTAGTCACACCTCAGGTAAAAGAAGAAGGTAGATGGGTTACCGTCAGGGGAGGGAGAGGGAGAGGGAACCGGCAGGCAGTGCAGGGATCCCCTGTGGTCGTTCCCCTCTATAACAAGTATACCGTTTTGGATACTGTTGTGGGGGACGACTTACCAGGGGTAAGCAATAGGGCACAGGTCTCTGGCACAGAGTCTGTCCCTGTTGCCCAGAAGGGAAGGGAGAAGAGGAACAGAGCACTTGTCATTGGGGACTCCATAGTTAGAGGAACAGACAGGAGGTTCTGTGGGAACGAAAGAGACTCACGGTTGGTGTGTTGCCTCCCAGGTGCCAGGGTTCGTGATGTCTCTGATCGTGTTTTTGGGATCCTTAAGGGGGAGGGGGAGCAGCCCCAAGTCGTGGTCCACATAGGTACCAACGACATAGGTAGGAAGAGAGATGGGGATTTGAGACAGAAATTCAGGGAGCTAGGGTGGAAGCTAAGAGCTAGAACAAACAGAGTTGTTATCTCTGGGTTGTTACCCGTGCCACGTGCTAGAGAAGTGAGAAATAAGGAAAGAGAGGAGTTGAACACGTGGCTACAGGGATGGTGCAGGAGGGAGGGTTTTGGTTTCCTGGATAATTGGGGCTCATTCTGGGGTAGGTGGGACCTCTACAAACAGGATGGTCTTCACCTGAACCAGAGGGGTACCAATATCCTGGGGGGGAGATTTGCTAGTGCTCTTCGGGGGGTTTAAACTAATTCAGCAGGGGGATGGGAACCTAAATTGTAGTCCCAGTGTACAGGATGTTGAGAGTAGTGAGGTCAGGGATAGGGTTAAAAATTCGAAAAAGGGCACCGGCAAGCAAGACGCTGGTTTGAAGTGTGTCTACTTCAACGCCAGGAGCATCCGGAATAAGGTGGGTGAGCTTGCAGCATGGGTTGGTACCTGGGATCTCGATGTTGTGGCGATTTCGGAGACATGGGTAGAGCAGGGACAGGAATGGTTGTTGCAGGTTCCAGGATTTAGATGTTTCTGTAAGAACAGAGAAGATGGTAAAAGAGGGGGGGGGTGTGGCATTGTTAATCAAGGAAAGTATTACGGCGGTAGAAAGGACGTTTGAGGACTCGTCTACTGAGGTAGTATGGGCCGAGGTTAGGAACAGGAGAGGCGAGGTCACCCTGTTGGGAGTTGTCTATAGACCTCCGAATAGTTCCAGAGATGTAGAGGAAAGGATTGCAAAGATGATTCTCGACAGGAGCGAGAGTAACAGGGTAGTTGTTATGGGGGACTTTAACTTTCCAAATATTGACTGGAAATACTATAGTTCCAGTACTGTAGATGGGTCAGTTTTTGTACAATGTGTGCAGGAGTGTTTTCTGACACAGTATGTAGACAGGCCAACAAGGGGCAAGGCCACATTGGGTTTGGTACTGGGTAATGAACCCGGCCAGGTGTTAGATTTAGATGTAGGTGAGCACTTTGGTGATAGTGATCACAACTCGGTTATGTTTACTTTAGCAATGGGCAGGGATAGGTATATACCGCAAGGCAAGAATTATAGCTGGGGGAAAGGCAATTATGATGCTATTCGGCAAGATTTAGGATGTATAGGATGGGGAAGGAAACTGCAGGGGATGGGTACAATCGAAATAGAACAGTACAGCACAGAACAGGCCCTTCGGCCCTCGATGTTGTGCCGAGCAATGATCACCCTACTCAAACCCACGTATCCACCCTATACCCGTAACCCAACAATCCCCCCATTAACCTTACACGGGCAATTTAGCATGGCCAATCCACCTAACCCGCACATCTTTGGACTGTGGGAGGAAACCGGAGCACCCGGAGGAAACCCACGCACACACAGGGAGGACGTGCAGACTCCACACAGACAGTGACCCAGCCGGGAATCGAACCTGGGACCCTGGAGCTGTGAAGCATTTATGCTAACCACCATGCTACCGTGCTGCCCCCGTGCTCCCAGAAATGTGGAGCTTTTTCAAGGATCAGCTACTGCGTGTCCTTGATAAGTATGTACCTGTCAGGCAGGGAGGAAGTTGTCGAGCAAGGGAACCGTGGTTTACTAAGGAAGTTGAAGCACTTGTGAAGAGGAAGAAGATGGCTTATGTTAGGCTGAGACATGAAGGCTCAGTTAGGGCACTTGAGAGTTTCAAGTTAGCCAGGAAGGACCTAAAGGGAGAGTTAAGAAGAGTGAGGAGAGGACACGAAAAGTCGTTGGCGGATAGGATAAAGGAAAACCCTAAGGCTTTCTATAGGTATATCAGGAACAAAAGAATGACTAGAGTAAGATTAGGGCCAATCAAGGATAGTAGTGGAAAGTTGTGTGTGGAATCAGAGGAGATAGGGGAAGCGTTAAATGGATATTTTTTGTCAGTGTTTACACTGGAGAAAGACAATGTTGTCGAGGAGAACACTCAGGTTCAGTCGACCAGGCTAGATGGAATTGAGGTTCAAAAGGAGGAGTTGTTAGCAATTTTGGAAAATGTCAAAATAGATAAGTCCCCTGGGCCAGATGGGATTTATCCTAGGATTCTCTGGGAAGCCAGGGAGGAGATTGCAGAGCCTTTGTCCTTGATCTTTATGTCGTCTTTGTCGACAGGAATAGTGCCGGAAGACTGGAGGATAGCAAATGTTGTCCCCTTGTTCAAAAAGGGGAGTAGAGACAACCCTGGTAATTATAGACCTGTGAGCCTTACTTCGGTTGTGGGTAAAATGTTGGAAAAGGTTATAAGAGGTAGGGTTTATAATCATCTTGAAAAGAACAAGTTGATTAGTGATAGTCAACACGGTTTTGTGGTGAAGGGTAGGTCATGCCTCACAAACCTTATTGAGTTTTTTGAGAAGGTGACCAAACAGGTGGATCAGGGTAAAGCGGTTGATGTGGTGTATATGGATTTCAGTAAGGCGTTTGATAAGGTTCCCCACGGTAGGCTATTGCAGAAAATAAGGAAGTATGGGATTGAAGGTGATTTAGCGGTTTGGATCAGTAATTGGCTCACTGGAAGAAGACAGAGGGTGGTGGTTGATGGCAAATGTTCATCCTGGAGTTCAGTTACTAGTGGTGTACCGCAAGGATCTGTTTTGGGGCCACTGCTGTTTGTCATTTTTATAAATGACCTGGAAGAGGGTGTAGAAGGATGGGTTAGTAAATTTGCAGATGACACGAAGGTCGGTGGAGTTGTGGATAGTGCTGAAGGATGTTATAGGATACAGAGGGACATAGATAAGCTGCAGAGCTGGGCTGAGAAGTGGCAGATGGAGTTTAATGCGGAAAAGTGTGGGTGGTTCACTTTGGAAGGAGTAGCAGGAATGCAGGGTACTGGGCTAATGGCAAGATTCTTGGTAGTGTAGATGAACAGAGAGATCTCGGCATCCAGGTACATAAATCCCTGAAAGTTGCCACCCAGGTTAATAGGGCTGTTAAGAAGGCATATGGTGTGCTAGCCTTTATCAGTAGGGGGATTGAGTTTCGGAGCCACGAGGTCATGCTGCAGCTGTACATAACTCTGGTGCGGCCGCACCTGGAGTACTGCGTGCAGTTCTGGTCACCACATTATAGGAAGGATGTGGAAGCTTTGGAAAGGGTTCAGAGGAGATTTACTAGGATGTTGCCTGGTATGGAGGGAAGGTCTTACGAGGAAAGGCTCAGGGACTTGAGGTTGTTTTCGTTAGAGAGGAGAAGGCTGAGAGGTGACTTAATAGAGACATATAAGATAGTCAGAGGGTTAGATAGGGTGGACAGCGAGAGTCTTTTTCCTCGGATGGTGATGACCAACACGGGGGGACATAGCTTTAAATTGAGGGGTGATAGATATAGGACAGATGTCAGAGGCAGTTTCTTTACTCAGAGAGTAGTAGGGGTGTGGAACGCCCTGCCTGCAACAGTAGTAGACTCGCCAACTTTTAAGGGCATTTAAGTGGTCACTGGATAGCAATATGGATGAAAATGGAATAGTGTAGGTCAGATAGGCTTCAGATGTTTTCACAGGTCGGCGCAACAGGGGCAGCAGGGTATCATGGTGGTTAGCATAAATGCTTCACAGCTCCAGGGTCCCAGGTTCGATTCCCGGCTGGGTCACTGTCTGTGTGGAGTCTGCACGTCCTCCCTGTGTGTGCGTGGGTTTCCTCCGGGTGCTCCGGTTTCCTCCCACAGTCCAAAGATGTGCGGGTTAGGTGGATTGGCCATGCTAAATTGCCCGTAGTGTCCTAATAAAAAAGTAAGGTTAAGGGGGGGGGGGGGGGGGGTTGTTGGGTTACGGGTATAGGGTGGATACGTGGGTTTGAGTAGGGTGATCATGGCTCGGCACAACATTGAGGACCGAAGGGCCTGTTCTGTGCTGTACTGTTCTATGTTCTATGTTCTAACATCGAGGGCCGAAGGGCCCGTACTGCGCTGTAGTGTTCTATGTTCTATGTTTTAACTCTATTAACGTACAACCGCGGTAACACCCCATAAACAATGCCCCCCAGCTTCAAGAGCAACTTCAAACAAAAGGAAGAAACAAAAACAAAGAAAAAGAGAAAAGAAAAAAAAACAAACAAAGGAGAGAGATAGCACCCTCCACAAACCCTTGTGCACAGTTCTCCCTCCCCCCAATTAACAAACCCCCCCCCCCCCACCCCCCCCGGGTTGCTGCTGCTGTCGGCCTGTTTCCCTACCGTTCCGCCAGGAAGTCCAGAAAGGGCTGCCACCACCTGAAAAACCCTTGTACTGATCCCCTCAGGGCAAATTTCACCCTCTCCAATTTAATGAACCCCGCCATATCCGAGATCCAGGCCTCCACGCTTGGGGGCCTCGCATCCTTCCATTGGAGCAAGATCCTCCGCCGGGCTACTAGGGACGCAAAGGCCAGGACCCCGGCCTCTATCACCTCCTGCACTCCCGGCTCCACTGCAACCCCAAAAATTGCGAGTCCCCAGCCTGGCTCGACCCTGGATCCCACCACCCTCGACACCGTCTTTGCTACCCCCTTCCAAAACTCCCCCAACGCTGGGCACGCCCAAAACATATGGGCGTGGTTCGCTGGGCTCCCCGAGCACCTAGCACACCTGTCCTCACCCCCGAAAAACCTACTCATCCTTGTCCCAGTCATGTGGGCCCTATGCAGCACCTTGAACTGTATGAGGCTAAGCCTCGCACAGGAAGAGGACGAATTCACTCTCTCCAGGGCATCTGCCCACGTCCCCTCCTCAATCTCCTCCCCCAGCTCCTCTTCCCACTTCCCCTTCAGTTCCTCCACCGAGGCCTCGTCTACCTCCTGCATTACCTGGTATATGTCCGAGATCCTCCCTCCGACCCACACCCCCGAGAGCACCCTATCCCGCACCCCTCGTGGGGGCAGCAAGGGGAACCCCTCCACCTACTGCCTGGCAAACGCCCTCACCTGGATGTACCTAAACATGTTCCCCGGGGGGAGCCCAAACTTCCCCTCTAACTCCCCCAAGCTCGCGAACCTCCCTTCCACAAACAGGTCCCTCAACCTCCTAACCCCTGCCCTGTGCCAGCCCAGAAATCGGCCATCAATGCTCCCATGGGGGGAACCGATGGTTCCCCCGTATCGGGGCCTCCATCGAGCCCCCATTTCTCCCTTGTGCCGTCTCCATTGCCCCCAAATTTTGAGGGTAGCCGCCACCACCGGGTTTGTGGTATACCTCGTTGGAGGGAGCGGCAACGGCGCCGTTACTAGCGCTTCCAGGCTCGTGCCCATACAAGACGCCGCCTCCATCCTCTTCCAAGCTGCCCCCTCCTCGTCCATTACCCACTTACGCACCATCGCTGCGTTGACCGCCCAGTAGTACCCACAGAGGTTGGGCAACGCCAGCCCCCCCCTATCCCTTCCTCGTTCCAGGAACACTCTTCGAACCCTTGGAGTCCCATGCGCCCACACAAAACCCGTGATACTGCTGTTGACCCTCCTGAAAAAGGCCTTTGGGATAAAGATGGGGAGGCACTGGAACAAGAACAAAAACCTCGGGAGCACCGTCATCTTAACGGACTGCACCATGCCAGTGACAGCGGTAACATATCCCACCTCTTAAACTCCTCCTCCATCTGCTCCACCAACCTTGTGAGGTTGAGCTTGTGCAGGGCCCCCCAACTCCCAGCCACCTGGACCCCTAGGTACCTGAAGCTCTTCCCTGCCTGCTTCAGTGGGAGCCTACCAATCCCCTTCTCTTGATCCCCCGGATGCACCACAAACACCTCGCTCTTGCCCAGGTTCAGCTTATACCCCGAGAAACCCCCGAATTCCCCAAGGATCCTCATCACCTCCGGCATCCCCCCACCGGGTCCGCCACATACAGCAGCAGGTCGTCCGCGTACAGTGACACTCGATGCTCCTCCCCACCCCGCACCATGCCCCTCCAGTTCCCTGACTCCCTCAATGCCATGGCCAGGGGCTCAATTGCCAACGCGAAGAGCAAGGGGGACAGGGGGCACCCCTGTCTCGTCCCCCGATGCAGCCGAAAGTACTCCGACCTCCTCCTATTCGTGGCTACACTTGCCATCGGGGCCTCGTAGAGCAGCCTCCCCCACCGAATAAACCCCCCCCAAACCCAAACCTCTCCAACACCTCCCGCAAGTACTCCCACTCCACCCTATCGAAGGCCTTCTCCGCGTCCAACGCTACCACTATCTCCGCCCCCCCTTCCACCGTAGGCATCATAATGACATTGAGGAGTCTTCGCACATTTGTGTTCAGCAGCCTTCCCTTCACAAACCCCGTCTGGTCCTCATGTATGACCCCCGGCACACAATCCTCTATTCCAGTGGCCAGGATCTTTGCCAGCAGCGTGGCATCGGCGTTCAGCAACGAAATCGGCCTATATGATCCACATTGCAGAGGGTCCTTGTCCCGCTTCAGGATCAAGGAAATCAGCGCCCGCGACATAGTTGGGGGCAAACCCCCCCCTCCCATGCCTCGTTAAAGGTCCGAACCAACAGGTCCAATTACTTTTTATAAAATTCCACCGGAAAACCCGTCCGGCCCCGGCGCCTTCCCCGACTGCATGCTCCCTATCCCTTTGACAACCTCCTCCAACTCGAACGGTGCCCCTAGTCCCTCCACCCGCTCCTCTTCCACCCTCGGGAAACGCAACCTGTCCAGCAAGCGCCCCATTCCACCCTCCACCACCGGGGGCTCAGAGCGGTACAGTTCCCCATAAAAGTCCCTGAAGACCCCATTGACCTCTACCCTCCGCACCACCTTCCCAGCGCTATCCCTCACTCCCCCAATCTCCCTGGCCGCGTCTCGCTTCCGGAGCTGGTGCGCCAGCATCCTGCTCGCCTTCTCCCCGTGTTCATACACCTCTCAATACACCCACGGACCCTCCCGGCCACCTCCTCCTCTGCCAGCAGCCCCACCTCCATGCGCCAGAGCGGACGTTGGTCCCTCTCTTCCCCCAGCCCGAGGTCCATCCAGTGCGGGGCATGGTCCGAAATGGCAATGGCGGAGTATTCCACTTCCTCCACCCTCGGCACCAGCCCCCTGCTCAGGACAAAAAAGTCAATCCTCGAGTAGGCCTTCTGTACATGGGAGAAAAACGAGTATTCCCTGGCCCTTGGCCTCTCAAACCTCCAAGGGTCCACCCCCCCCCCCCCCCCCCCCCCCCCCCCAAAATCTGGTCCATAAATCCCCTCAGCACCTTAGCCGCCGCCGGCCTCCTACCCGTCCGGGACTTGGGTCGATCCAATGGGGGATTCAGTACAGTGTTAAAGTCTCCCCCCATGATCAGGCCCCCCACCTCCAGGTCCGGAATGCGGCCCAGCATACGCCGCATGAACCCCGCATCGTCCCAATTAGGGGAGCACGGTAGCATGGTGGTTAGCATAAATGCTTCACAGCTCCAGGGTCCCAGGTTCGATTCCCGGCTGGGTCACTGTCTGTGTGGAGTCTGCACGTCCTCCCCGTGTGTGCGTGGGTTTCCTCCGGGTGCTCCGGTTTCCTCCCACAGTCCAAAGATGTGCGGGTTAGGTGGATTGGCCATGCTAAATTGCCCTTAGTGTCCAAAAAAGTAAGGTTGGGGGGGGGGGGGGGAGGGGGTTGTTGGGTTACAGCTATAGGGTGGATACGTGGGTTTGAGTAGGGTGATCATTGCTCGGCACAACATTGAGGGCTGAAGGGCCTGTTCTGTGCTGTACTGTTCTAAGGGGCATAAACATTCACCAACACTACCCGCTCCCCCTGCAGCTTGCCACTCACCATCACATACCTCCCGCCACTGTCAGCCACCACCTTCAACGCCTCAAACGACACCTTCTTCCCCACCAGGATCGCCACCCCTTTACTCTTCTCATCCAGCCCTGAGTGGAATACCTGTCCCACCCACCCCTTTCTCAGCCGGACCTGGTCCACCACTCTCAGGTGTGTCTCCTGGAGCATGGCCACATCCGCCTTCAGTCCCTTCAGGTGCGCAACTGCTCGGGCCCTTTTGACCGGCCCATTCAGCCCCCTCACATTCCAGGTTATCAGCCGGATCCGAGGGCTCCCTGCCCCCTTCCCCTGCCGATTAGCCATACCCCATCCCTTGCCCACCCCGGCCAGCGTCCCACGCTCTTCCAGTTTCCCACGGCGCCACCTCTCCCCCTCCAGCACTCCCTGCGTCCTCCAGCTCCTTCCTGACCGTTTCAGCAGCAACCCGGTAACCCCCCCCCTTCCTAACCGCGCCCCCCCCCCCCCCCCTCTACAGCACTCCCGTGAGCCAGCTATCTTCTGCTGACCCCGGCGGCTCCCGCCCTACTTTCGGCTCCTCCCAACGTGGGACTGCCCCTCCCCCATAGTGCCCATCAACCAGTCCACCCTCCCCCGCTCCTGCGCGGGAAAAGAAAACCCCGCCCCCTCCCTCTCCCTGTTCTGCGGGGACCCCGCAGAAAGCCCGCGCTTTCGCCCTGCCGGGCCCCACCTCCTTCAGGGCCACTCCCATTGTCAGTCCCCCCCACCAGCTCCCCAAACACCCCGTTTACCCCTCAGTCCAAACCCGTCCACCCAACTCCTGCTAGAAAACCCATAAAGAAAACACCCGTACGGCATCACCCCACCCACCCTACGGCCACCCCACATCATACCCTAAACCCCGCAGATACACATACAGTATAAATAAATACAGTATTCTACAGCATCCCCCATCCGGGGGACCCTCAGTTTGTGTCCAGTTTCTCGGCTTGCACGAAGGCCCACGCCTCCTCCGGGGACTCAAAATAGTGGTGCCGATCCTGGTAGGTGACCCACAGACGCGCCGGCTGCAGCATTCCAAACTTCACCTTCCGTCTGTGGAGCACCGCCTTCGTCCGGTTAAACCCGGCCCTCCGCCTCGCCACCTCCGCACTCCAGTCCTGGAAGATCCGCACCTCCGTGTTCTCCCATTTGCTGCTCCGCTCCTTCTTGGCCCACCGGAGCGCACACTCACGATCCACAAACCGGTGGAACCTTACCAACACCGCCCGCGGCGGCTCATTCGGCTTGGTCCTCCTAGCCAGAATTCTGTGGGCCTCCTCCAACTCCAGGGGCCCCTGGAAGGACCCAGCCCCCATCAGCATCATCACCACATAGGCCGCTAGGTCCGACCCCTCCAGCCCCTCCGTGAGGCCCAGGATCCGTAAATTCTTCCTCCTCGACCGGTTGTCCAACTCCTCGAACCGCTCCTGCCATCTTTTATGGAGCGCCTCGTGCACCTCTACCTTCCCCACCACGGCCACGACCTCGTCCTCCCGCTCGGCGGCTTGCTGCTGCAGCTCCCGGATCGCAGCCCCCTGGGCTGTCTGGGTCTCCATCAGTTCCCTGTTGGTTACCTTGATGGACTCCAGCAGCTCCACTTTCAGATCCTGGAAGAGGCTCAGCAGAGTCGTCTGGACCCACTTCTTCAGTTCTTCAAAACTTTCGCCGGCCGCCATTTTGTCCCGCGGGCCCCGATTTTTATCAAAAGTTTTTCCTCCCGATTCTCTCCCTGCTCCGCTCCTGGTCTGCACCATGGGACCTCTGGGGAAACTCCTGGCCTCTTCCCCCATCGGGATTTGCCTCTTAAGCTCCGTTGGGGGCCTTTAAAAAAGCCCCGAAGTCCGTTTTTTTCGGGAGCCTCCGAACGTGCGGCTCAGCTGGTCATTGCCGCTACCGGAAGTCCCCCCTCCCCTTTAAGGATTCTGAAAACACGGTCCGAGGCATCACGGGAGGCAACATACCACCTGTGAGTCTCTTTCGTTGCCATAGAACCGTCTATCTGTCCCCCTAACTATCGAGTCCCCAATAACTAATGTTCTCCTGCTCTCCCTCCTTCCCTTCTGAGCCACAGGGACGGACTCAGTGCTGGAGATCCGTTCACCGTGGCTTACCCCTGGTAGGCCATCCCGTCAGCAGTATCCAAAGCGGTATACTTGTTACTGAGGTGAACAACCACAGGGGATCCCTGTACTGACTGCTTCCTCCCAGCCCCTCTCATCGTCACCCATCTATCTACATTCTTCGGAGTAACTACATCCTTGAAGCTTCTATCTATGACCACCTCTGCCTCCCGAATGATCCGAAGTTCATCCAGCCTGAGCTCCAGTTCCTTAACGCCGTTTCTGAGGAGCTGGAGATGGGTGCACTTCCCACAGATGAAATCAGCAGGGACACTGACGGCGTCCCTCACCTCAAACATTCTGCAGGAGGAACCTTGCACTGCCTTCCCTGCCATCCCTCCGAGATAACTTGCGGATAAAAGAAAAGAAAGAAAGAGCTTACCTGATATTCACTGACGCCCTTAGGTTAAAGGAGGTGGAAAGGTGGGGGACACTACAAGTGTAGTGTCTCGGGTTTAGCAACCGGCCAACTTAAATACGGGTAAAAATAAATCACTGAAGCACCTTCCTGATTCCCAAGCTGCACTCCGGCTCCCTCTCTTTGTCCCGCTCCGGAAATACCTCTGTCACTCTGGGACCCTCCTGTCTGTGATGCCTCTGTCACTCTGGGACCCTCCTGTCTGTGATGCCTCTGTCACTCTGGGACCCTCCTGTCTGTGATGCCTCTGTCACTCTGGGACCCTCCTGTCTGTGATGCCTCTGTCACTCTGGGACCCTCCTGTCTGTGATGCCTCTGTCACTCTGGGACCCTCCTGTCTGTGATGTCTCCGTCCTCCTTGACCAAACTATATTGATTCAATGAATTGATTTCAGGGTCTTCATCGTACTTTTCTTCCATGGTCCATGTGTACCCCTGTGATCCACATGGCACGAATTGTCTCTCTAACTGCAGATGAAAACTGAGGTCAGTCTCCTCAGAGCAGAGAAGGTCAAGGAGGGAATGAATGGAGCTGTTAAAATTGTGAGTGGCTTTGATTAAGTAATAGGGAAGAACTGTTTCTACTGGCAGGAGGATCAGTAACTAGAGGACACAGATTGAAGATAATTGACAAAAGAATCATGCTGCTGTCATCTGGATTGTGCTGCCTGAAAGGGAGGTGGAACAGATTCAAAAGCAATTATCCAAAGGGAACTGGGTAAATACTGAAGAGGGGAAATGTACGAGACTGTGGGGAAGAAAGCTTGGAAGTGGAGCTAATCAGAAAGTCTTTCAAAGAGCTAGCACAGACATTATGGGCCAAATGGCCTCCTGTGCTGTGTGATTGTATGAACTCACTTCTAACCCTGGCCACACTGCTTTGCTTCCTCACCAGAAACCCAACTTTTGTTGTTTGTTTTCTTCTGCTCTGGTAGCACAGTGGTTAGCACTGTTGCTTCACAGCTCCAGGGTCCCAGGTTCGCTTCCCAGCTTGGGTCACTGTCTGTGCGGAGTCTACATGTTCTCCCCGTGTATATGTGGATTTCTCCCGGGTGCTCCAGTTTCCTCCATAAGTTCCGAAAGACGTGCTGCTGGGTGAATTGGACATTCTGAATTCTCCCTCAGTGTACCCGAACAGGCTCCAGAGTGTGGCGACTAGGGGATTTTCACAGTATCATTGCAATGTTAATGTAAGCCTATTTGTGACACTAGTATAGATTATTATTATTACTTGCTGGTGTTGGTTTTAAATCTATTTCTGTTAACTTTCACCTCCTTCCTCCCTGCATCCCCTGCTCAGTGCCCTGTCCCTCGATTGACATCTGTAAGCTGCTCTGTCACTTCAGGAACATAATTAAAATGTAAATTTCCATCCAAAGTTCAAATTGAGAGGAAAGTTAAACTTTTGCTGTCTGTGAACTCAGGCCAGGAGAGTTATGGAAGTAGATAGAAACGTAGAAAAAAATAGGAGCAGGAGGAGGCCATTCGGCCCTTCAAGGCTGCTCCACCATTCAATATGATCATGGCCGATCTTCCAACAAGTGCTCTATCTAACTGCTTCTTGAAGCCATACAATGTTTTGGACTCAACTACTTCCTGTGGTAACGAATTCCACAGGCTGACCACTCGCTGGGTGAAGAAATTTCTCCACATCTCTGTCTAAATGGTCTATCTGGTTTCCTCAGACTGTGACCCCTGGTTCTGGACACACCCACCATCAGGAGCATCCTTTCTGCATAAACTCTGTCCAGTCCTGTTAGAATTTTATAGGTTTCTATGAGATCCTCCCCTCATTCTTCGAACTCCAGCAAATACAATCTTAACCGTTTCAATCTCTCCTCATATGTAAATCCTGTCATCCCAGGAGTCAGTCTGATAAACCTTTGCTGCATTCCCTCTATAGCTGGAACATCCTTCCTCGGATAAGGAGACTAAAAGTGTGCGCAATATTCCAGATGTGGCCTCACCAACGCCCTATAGAATCGCAGTTTGACATACATACATCGAACAGCACAGTACAGGCCGTTCGGCCCACGATGTTGTGCCGACCATTTATCTGAATCGAAGATCAACCTAACCTACACCCCTTCAATTTACTCCATGTGCCTGTCCAAGAGTCACTTAAATATCTTTAACGACTCTGACTCCACCACCTCTGCTGACAGTGCGTTCTGCTCCTGTATTTGAATTCTCTTGCAATGAAGGCCAACAAATTATTTGCCGCCTTTACCGCCTGCTGCACCTGCATGTTTACATTCAGTGATTGGCCTAAGCAAACCGTCTCCAGTCCTTCCAACCGCAGCTCACCATTTTTAATTTGCTATATGATAGGAGGAATCCTCACTAACAGTTCAATTCTCTTGGTACAGGTGTGCATTCCTTTGCTGCTTGAGGATAAAGTGAACCTGGTGGAGGCCTATGTAGCTGACTATCCAGGGTTACAGCATTGCTTGCTGCAGTTGCTGGATTCGTGGTGCCATCCAGCGGTCAACATTGGCGACATCCAAAGGTATGACCAGCTCAAGGGACAACACTGAGAGATGCTTAATACTTCATCTGCTTGACCTGCTATGACATTAAGTCATTCAGATGTCACTGCTAGTCTATGCTGTGCCATCTGATCTACGATCAAGTGGCACAAGGAATCCTGGTTGGGTTTATTGCCCCTGGGCTGCAAATGTAAAAGTCAGCCATGGTCTTTAGTCATTAGTAATGTCCAGTGACCTCTGCTGCAGACTGTGCAAGCATGAAAGTCAGGACTTGACAATGACAATTCCAGTAGTTTCTTCACACTTGCTGTGTAGAGTCAGCCTTGAAAATAACCAGTGGGTCAAGGTACTGGTCAAGGTACTGATGGCCTGTAAACGTATTCCAACAAATAAAATCCCTCTTGTCATGGAGTGTCCCTTTAAGAAAGCTTTTTTGGCTTATCACATGGCTTCAGTTATGTCATTTTGTGGGTGGAGCTGAGCTGTGGCTCTGAGTTTTTTTTAGTTTCATTTTCAGTTTGATTGCTGTGGACTCGGAGAGAAAGAAGTGTTTTTTTCCTGTCTTTCTATGTTTTCATTTTCAAGAGTTGTTCCAGTAAAAAAAAACATTGATTATAGCTGCCTGCTTTGGTAACTTAAAAGATATAGTTTGCTTTCTGGACGGGTTTAAACCTGCTGGTGAGACGGGGTCAGAATCTCCGGGAAAGCTGGGCTTAGTCAAATGAGAATGCAGAGTGCTGGGCCACACCCTTGAAAAGGGATTTTTGGTTTATTTGGATTTTGTTTATGAATTGGAACAGTTAAGAGGGAATTCGTTAAGTGTAAGATTACTGTAACTGTGGGGTGTCTTTATTTTTGTAATTGATAAAAATTCTTGCTCTGTGTTTATATATATGTTAACTAAGTTCTTAGAATAAAGCTTGTTTTGATTAAGGTGTCTAGAAACCTGATGAATCACACCTGAAGGGAACGCTCTTGGGCTCATCCTAGCCAAATTCAACATAACGGTTGTAGGTCAGGTGGACTTTATAATATACTTTGGAGTTTCTAAGCCCTGGCCCATAACACTCTGTAAATAGCATTGTGCATCTTTCTTCAAAAGTATCCCTTTAGTACCAATAAGTCATCGTCATCAATTGATCACTTTTAAAAATCAAACCTTTGCCTTTTCATTGAAGAAGCTGGAGAGCTGGAGAAACCTGGTCACCAAGGAAGGGGGTGCAGAGGTCGGGGCCAAGATAAAGAGTCGGGTTTAACTGAAATTGACCTTGCGATTGCCATTCCAAACCGGCCTTGGCAGGATTCATGCCAAAGTGGGGGTTGGAAGCGGGCTGCTGTTCAGTCTGGCATTTTCTCCTCACCTGGCCCGTGCACGGATAGGCTTTTGGAGAGCAAAGGGGTGGAGGGTGTGTCTCTTTGTGTCCCTACACCAAACAGCACACTCACTCACTCACTCACTCACTCACTCACTCACTCACTCACTCACTCACTCACTCACTCACTCACTCACTCACTCACTCACTCACACTCACTCACTCACTCACTCACTCACTCACTCACTCACTCTCTCTCACACTCACTCTCACACTCTCACACTCTCACACTCTCACACTCTCACACTCTCACACTCTCACACTCTCACACTCACTCACTCACTCACTCAGTCTCACAGTCACTCACACTCACACTCACTTTCACACACTCTCACTCACACTCACACGCTTATTCACTCGCACACATTCACTTTCACACACTCCCACACTCACTCTCACATGCTCATTCACTCTCACAGTCACTCATTCTTGCACTCGTCCTCACACTCCCACGTTCACACTTTCACACTCACTCGCACTCATTCGCACTCACTCTCATACTCACTCATTCTCACTCACATCCTCACTCACTTTTTTAAAAAAGTATTTTTATTAAGGTTTTGCAGAATTTTTCATAAAACAGTAGTAACAATAACAACAAAACAAACTAGAGTGAATATTAACATAGTGTAAAAAGAGAATATACAATAACAATTAAATAGACATTACCCCACGTGACCTAGTCTTCCCACACCATCCCAATGAAGCACCCCCCCCCCCCCCCCCCCCCCCCCCCCCCCCCACAACAGATTGCTGCTGCTGCTGACATTTTAATTTTCCCCGGGAAAGGCGAAGAACGGTTGCCACCTCCGAGAGAACCCTAGCGTAGACCCTCTTTATTTTCTCGAGGCTGAGAAGCCCAGCCATGTCATTAACCCAAGTCTCTACACCCGGGGGCTTTGAGTCCCTCCACATGAATAAAATCCGTCTCCGGGCTACTAGGGAGGCGAAGGCCAAGACGTCGGCCTCTTTCGCCCCGAGCTCCCGGGTCTTCTGACACTCCAAAGATCGCTATCTATGGACTCGGCACCACCTGTGGGTTAAGCACCTTGGACATTGCTCTCGCGAACACTTGCCAGAACACTCTAAGCTCCGGGCATGCCCAAACATGTGGACATGGTTTGCAGGGCTGCCTTTGCACCTCATACAACTGTCTACTACCCCAAAAAACTTGCTCATTCTCGCTGCCGTCATGTGTGCCCGGTGGACCACCTTAAATTGAATTAGACCGAGCCTGGCACATGATGAGGAGGAATTAACCCTGCCCAGGACCTAAGAACAAAACAAAGAAAAGTACAGCACAGGAACAGGCCCTTGAGCCCTCCAAGCCTGTGCCGACCATGCTGCCCGTCTAAACTAAAATCTTCTACACTTCCTGGGTCCATTCCCTCTATTCCCATCCTATTCAGGTATTTGTCAAGATGCCCCTTAAATGTCACTATCATCCCTACTTTCACCACCTCCTCCGGCAGCGAGTTCCAGGCATCCACTATCCTCTGTGTTAAAAATCTCGCCTTGTACTTTTCCTCTAAACCTTGCCCCCCACACCTTTAACCTATGCCACCTAGTAATTGACCCTGGGGTAAAGCCTCTGACTATCCACTCTGTCTATGCCCCTCATAATTTTTTAGACCCCTATCAGGTTGCCCCTCAACCTCCGTCGTTCCAGTGAGAACAAACCGAGTTTATTCAACCACTCCTCATAGCTAATGCCCTCCATACCAGGCAACATCCTGGTAAGTCTCTTCTGCACCCTCTCTAAAACCTCCACATCCTTCTGGTAGTGTGGCGACCAGAATTGAACACACTACTCCAAGTGTGGCCTAACTAACGTTCTATACAGCTGCAACATGACTTGCCAATTCCTATACTCATTGCCCCGGCCAGTGAAGGCAAGCATATGGGGCTGGTTTAGCTCACTCGGCTAAATCGCTGGCTTTTAAAGCAGACCAAGCAGGCCAGCAGCACGGTTCGATTCCCGTACCAGCTTCTCCGGACAGGCGCCGGAATGTGGCGACTAGGGGCTTTTCACAGTAACTTCATTGAAGCCTACTCGTGACAATAAGCGATTTTTTTTTTTTTTCATTTTCATTCATGCCGTGTGCCTTCTTGACGACCTTCTCCACCTGTGTTGCCCCTTTCAGTGACCTGTGGACTTGTACACCTAGATCTCTCTGACTTTCAATAGTCTTGAGGGTTCTACCATTCACTGTATATTCCCTACCTGCATTAGACCTTCCAAAATGCATTACCTCATATTTGTCTGGATTAAACTCCATCTGCCATCTCTCTGCCCATGTCTCCAAACAATCTAAATCCTGCTGTATCCTTTGACAGTCCTCATCGCTATCCCCAATTCCACCTACCTTTGTGTCGTCTGCAAACTTACTAATCAGACAAGTTACATTTTCCTCCAAATCATTTATATATACTACAAACAGCAACGGTCCCAGCACTGATCCCTGCGGAACACCACTAGTCGCAGCCCTCCAATCACAAAAGCACCCTTCCATTGCTACTCTCTGCCTTCTATGACCTAGCCAGTTCTGTATCCACCTTGCCAGCTCATCCCAGATCCCGTGTGACTTCACCTTTTGTAACAGTCTAACATGAAGGACCTTGTCAAAGGCCTTACTGAAGTCCATATTGACAACATCCACTGCCCTACCTGCATCAGTCATCTTTGTGACCTCTTCGAAAAACTCGATCAAGTTAGTGAGACAGAACCTCCCCTTCACAAAACCATGCTGCCTCTCGCTAATACGTCCATTTGCTTCCAAATGGGAGCAGATCCTGTCTCGAAGAATTCTCTCCAGTAATTTCCCTACCACTGACGTATGGCTCACCGGCCTGTAGTTCCCTGGATTATCCTTGCTACCCTTCTTAAAAAAAGGAACAACATTAGCTATTGTCCAGTCCTCCGGGATATCACCTGAAGACAGTGAGGATCCAAAGATTTCTGTCAAGGCCTCAGCAATTTCCTCTCTAGCCTCCTTCAGTATTCTGGGGTAGATCCCATCTGGCCCTGGGGACTTATCTACCTTAATATTTTTCAAGATGCCCAACACCTCATCTTCTTGGATCTCAATGTGACCCAGGCTATCTACACACCCTTCTCCAGACTCAACATCCACCAATTCGTTCTCTTTGGTGAAAACTGATGCAAAGTATTCATTTAGTACCTCGCCCATTTCCTCTGGCTCCACACATAGATTCCAATGCCTATCCTTCAGTGGGCCAACCCTTTCCCTGGCTACCCTCTTGCTTTTTATGTGCGTGTAAAAAGCCTTGGGATTTTCCTTAACCCTATTTGCCAATGACTTTTCG
Organism: Scyliorhinus canicula; assembly: GCF_902713615.1. NCBI lineage: Eukaryota > Metazoa > Chordata > Chondrichthyes > Carcharhiniformes > Scyliorhinidae > Scyliorhinus > Scyliorhinus canicula. The sequence continues at coordinate 13,570,446 of NC_052166.1, read as the reverse complement.
TGACCTCTTCTATCCCTCCTGACTCCTTGCTTAAGTTCCTTCCTACTTTCCTTATATTCCACACAGGCTTTGTCTGTTCCCAGCCTTCTAGCCCAGACAAATGCCTCCTTTTTCTTTTCGACAAGGCCTACAATATCTCTCGTTATCCAAGGTTCCCGAAATTTGCCATATTTATCCTTCTTCCGCACAGGACATGCCGATCCTGAATTCCTTTCAACTGACATTTGAAAGCCTCCCACATGTCAGATGTTGATTTACCCTCAAACATCCTCCCCCAATCTAGGTTCTTCAGTTCCCGCCTAATATTGTTATAATTAGCCTTCCCCCAATTTAGCACATTCACCCTAGGACCACTCTTATCCTTGTCCACCAGCACTTTAAAACTTACTGAATTATGGTCACTGTTCCCGAAATGCTCCCCTACTGAAACTTATACCACCTGGCTTGGCTCATTCCCCAATACCAGGTCCAGTACAGCCCCTTCCCTAGTTGGACTATCTACATATTGTTTTAAGAAGCCCTCCTGGATGCTTCTTACAAACTCTGCCCCGTCCAGCCCCCTCGCACTAAGTGAGTCCCAGTCAATATTGGGGAAGTTAAAGTCTCCCATCACAACAACCCTGTTGTTTTTATTCATTTCCAAAATCTGTCTGCCTATCTGCTCCTCTATCTCCTGCTCGCTGTTGGGAAGCCTGTAGTAAACCCCCAACATTGTGACTGCACCCTTCATATTCCTGATCTCTACCCATATAGCCTCGCTGCCCTCTGAGGTGTCCTCCCGCAGTACAGCTGTGATATTCTCCCAAACCAGTAGCGCAACTCCGCCACCCCTTTTACATCCCCCTCTATGCCCCCTGAAACATCTAAATCCTGGAACGTTTAGCTGCCAAAGCTGTCCTTCCCTCAACAGGTCTCTGTAATGGCAACAACATCATAGTTCCAAGCTCTAAGTTCACCCGTAATACTACTTGCATTAAAACATATGCACTTCAGGCCACCAGACCCATTGTGTTCAGCAAGATCTCCCTGTCTGCTCTTCCTCAGAGCCATACTGGCCCTATTCCCGAGTTCTCCCTCAATGCTTTTACCTTCTGACCTATTGCTCCGGTGCTCACCCCCCTGCCATACTAGTTTAAACCCTCCCGTGTGACACTAGCAAACCGTGCGGCCACAGACCCGCTTCCAACTCCTCACCTAGTTCTTCCTCCCACTTGCCCTTGAGCTCCTCTACGTGGGTTTCCTCCGCCTCCTGTCGTTCCTGGTAGATATCCGACACCTTCCCCTCCCCCACCCAGGTGCCGGAGACCACCCTGTCCTGTATCCTCAGTGGCGGCAGCGTCGGAAAGCGTCGGAAAGGCTCGTACTTGCAGATATTTAAAGGCGTTTCCTGGCGGCAGATTAAATTTGTCCTCTGGCGCCTTCATCCTCACTGACTCTCGCACTCGCTCACTCTTACACTCACTCTCACTCACAGACTCACCCAGACACATTCTCACTCACATTCTCACTCGCATTCTTTCACTCACTCACTCTCACGCACTCACCTCTCACACACACACTCACTCGTACTCATTCTCACTCACAGACTCACTCACTCACATTCTCACTCACATTCTCACTCGCATTCTTTCACTCACTCACTCTCACGCACTCACTCTCACGCACTCACTCTCACGCACTCACTCTCACGCACTCTCTCGCACTCGCCTCTCTCGCACTCGCCTCTCTCGCACTCGCCTCTCTCGCACTCGCCTCTCTCGCACTCGCCTCACTCGCACTCGCCTCTCTCGCACTCGCCTCTCTCGCACTCGCCTCTCTCGCACTCGCCTCTCTCGCACTCGCCCTCTCTCGCACTCGCCTCTCTCGCACTCGCCTCTCTCGCACTCGCCTCTCTCGCACTCGCCTCTCTCGCACTCGCCTCTCTCGCACCTCGCCTCTCTCGCACTCGCCTCTCTCGCACTCGCCTCTCTCGCACTCGCCTCTCTCGCACTCGCCTCTCTCGCACTCGCCTCTCTCGCACTCGCCTCTCTCGCACTCGCCTCTCTCGCACTCGCCTCTCTCGCACTCGCCTCTCTCGCACTCGCCTCTCTCGCACTCGCCTCTCTCGCACTCGCCTCTCTCGCACTCGCCTCTCTCGCACTCGCCTCTCTCGCACTCGCCTCTCTCGCACTCGCCTCTCTCGCACTCGCCTCTCTCGCACTCGCCTCTCTCGCACTCGCCTCTCTCGCACTCGCCTCTCTCGCACTCGCCTCTCTCGCACTCGCCTCTCTCGCACTCGCCTCTCTCGCACTCGCCTCTCTCGCACTCGCCTCTCTCGCACTCGCCTCTCTCGCACTCGCCTCTCTCGCACTCGCCTCTCTCGCACTCGCCTCTCTCGCACTCGCCTCTCTCGCACTCGCCTCTCTCGCACTCGCCTCTCTCGCACTCGCCTCTCTCGCACTCGCCTCTCTCGCACTCGCCTCTCTCGCACTCGCCTCTCTCGCACTCGCCTCTCTCGCACTCGCCCTCTCTCGCACTCGCCTCTCTCGCACTCGCCTCTCTCGCACTCGCCTCTCTCGCACTCGCCTCTCTCGCACTCGCCTCTCTCGCACTCGCCTCTCTCGCACTCGCCTCTCTCGCACTCGCCTCTCTCGCACTCGCCTCTCTCGCACTCGCCTCTCTCGCACTCGCCTCTCTCGCACTCGCCTCTCTCGCACTCGCCTCTCTCGCACTCGCCTCTCTCGCACTCGCCTCTCTCGCACTCGCCTCTCTCGCACTCGCCTCTCTCGCACTCGCCTCTCTCGCACTCATTCTCAAAGTCACTCACTCTCTCATACTCACTTAGACTCTCTCTCACTCACTCACTTGCACTCGCAGTCAATCTCACTCACTTTCATTTACCCTGACATTGATTCTAACTCATACTCTCTCACACTCACTCACTCGCACTCATCCACTCGCACTCATCCACCCTCACTTACACTCACTCGCATACTGTCTCATTCTCTCACACCCTCTCACACTCATCTCCCTCACTCAATCGCACTCCCACACTCTGTCACAGAGACTCTCACATTCACTCACTTGCCCACATTTACGCACTCGTACTCACATGTTCATTCACTGTCTGTCACATGCTCACTCACTCTCTCACACACACACATACTTGCTCACTTCCACATGTTCACTCTCACACACTTGTTCAATCACTTGCTCACTCACTCATTATCTGTTACTCACTTGCACTTTCCAACACTATGCTCACACATTTTCACACTCAAACTCACACACTCATGCACTCCCTCACAATCAAACTTCCTCTCAATTACACACTCACTCATTCTCTCTTCCTCACACATTTACATAATAATCTTTATTAGTGTCACAAGTAGGCTTACATTAACACTGAAATGAAGTTACTGTGAAAATCCCCACAGCCGCAACACTAGGGGATTTTCCCATGTTCGGGTACAAGGAGGGAGAATTCAGAATGTCCAGTTCACCTAAGAGCAAGTCTGTCGGGGCTTTCACTCACTCACTCACTCACACATTCACTTACTCTTAACTCATTCACTCTCTCTCTCTCTCTCTCTCTCTCACACTCACTCACACTCACTCACTCACTCACTCACTCACTCACTCACTCACTCACTCACTCACTCACTCACTCACTCACTCACTCACTCACTCACTCACTCACTCACTCACTCACTCACTCACTCACTCACTCACTCACTCACTCACTCACTCACTCTTTTCTCTCTCTCTCTCTCTTCCCGCCACCCCCTCTCCCGCCACCCCCTCTCCCGCCACCCCCTCTCCCGCACCCACTCCCGCACCCGCTCTCCCGCCACCCCCTTCCCATCCTCCCTTGCCTGTCCCCCGACTCCCACTCACTCCCTCACATGGTCGCTCACTCACACATGCTCACTCACTCGCTCACACACACACACATGCTCACACTCTCCCACATGCTTACTCACTCACACACATGCCCACTCATTCACATGCCTGCTCCCTCATGCGCACGCCTGCTCTCTCTCATGCACATGCCTGCTCACGCCCGCTCACACACATGCCCATTCACTTGCTTATTTTCATAAACACTCTTACTCACTCACTCTCTCACTCTCAACCCCACTCTCTCACACTCAAACTCTCATGCATTCACTCCCACTCCACACAGACATTGATCCAAAGCTCGAATTGAACCTGGATCCCTGGCACTGTGAGGAAACAGTGCTACCCACTGTACCACCCACCCACTCACTCTCACATCACACTGTCACTTTCACCCACATTCATTCTTACTCATTCATTCACTCACTCACTCACTCACTCCTCCAATCTCTCTGCCTCTCTTTGGTTCTGTATCATTCTCTTGTCTCTCTCTCTCTCTCTCTCTCTCTCTCTGTTTCTCTTTGGTTCTGTGTCTCTCTATTGGTGTTTGTCTCTGTTACTGCCTCTGCCACTCCTGTGCTGCCTACCTCTCTGTCCCATGGTCCTCTTTGTCTCCTTGGTCCTGTGTCCCATTGTCACTGGTTCGAGCCTCGAGTCCCACTAGTGTAAGAGCCGGGGTGGCAGCTGTTCTCTAGTGTGATATCTTGTGAACTGCATTCAACATCAGTGGAGTTTTGGAAATATTTATTCAAAATAAAGTGTGAAGATGGCTTTCATTCAAACCATTTGCCCGTGTGTGACTGGGATTGCGATTTTTACTGTCACAGCTCTTAACCCTAGTGAGCGCCTGTGTCTGTACGATTCCAAATGAGATGCAAAGTGCATTCATGCAGAGGATCTGCTGGCTGGTGATCAGAGAGCAGCACAGCCTTTCCTGAAGCATGTGTGTGACAGCCCAGGATAAAGAATCTCTTTGATCTCATCTGATGCTTGAGACAAAGGAATTGGGTCAGTGCTGCACAATTAACTGATTTGCACGGAGTTTATTTATACAGATTTGCACTGAATTTCAAAGGGAAACTGATTGGAAAAACACAGCCTGGAAAAAGCACGGAGATTGAGTGGAAGCAGCTGCTTTTATGTTGTGTTGTGGTGGACTGATGGCTGCCTGTCCCCAACCAGGCCACACCAACTCCAAATTAAAGCTGGCATGTGGCTAAAGCCAGCGGTTGGGAAGAGGATGATGTTGAGAGTCCACTTGCCAACAGCACCATGTCAGCGATGGTCAGTGCAGCTTCAGCTAAATGGGAATGAGCCTTTTGGCACAACGAGTCTGCATCAACCCTCTGAAAGTGCACTCCACCCAAGTCCACTCTGTAGTGACCTGTACATCAGTACATACACCAGGGACTGCAGATGGAAGTGGCAGCCACAGCATCGCTGGAGGGCAGCATCAGAGACGGGTCCAGCCCACGGGAGGATCCGACTCTTTCAGAAGCACAGGGCTAGTGAGCAGCAGCAGCCAGAGACAGCTCAGCATAGGCAGTTTACCTTAGCTTCACTGCTCATACCTCTTGACTGTATTATATCTAGTTAAGCTCTGGAGACAGAACAAACCCAATGAATAAAGTATTTGTGTTAACTGGAAGTCTGCAATCTTTATTCAGACTTAGAGAATAACATACACTCCACCGTCCAATCTCAATAACTTCTTAATCTAAACCACACAAAGATGGACACGAAGAAGCAATAAAAAAAATTAAAACATTTTTTTTTTAAATGCATTTTATTCAAACTAGTATCAAAGTAGTTACAGCAAATAAATACCCCGGGAGACATTCTTCCCAACAATCAAAGATAGTTTGTACAGATTTTTCTCCTTTTTCACCCCCCAACCCCCACCCTCCTGCAAAGAACAGCTCCTAAAACACGGTCACAAACATCCCCCACCTTTTCTCAAACTCCCCTGCTGAGCCCCTTAACTCATACTTTATCGTCTCTAACCGCAGGAAGTCATAAAGATCACCCAGCCATGCTGCTATCCCCGGTGGCGATGCCGACCGTCACTCCAGCAAAATTCGTTGCCGTGCAATCAGAGAGGCGAAGGCCAAGACTTCGGCCTTCCTCCTCTCCATGAGCTCCGGCTTCTCTGAAACCCCAAATATCGCCACCAAAGGATCCGGGTCCACTCCCTTCTCCACTATCCTGGCTAAGACCGCGAACACTCCCGCCCAGAATCTTCCCAATGTTTCACAACGCCAAAACATGTGCGCATGATTCGCTGGCCCCCGCCCACACCTCTCACATTCATCTGCTACCCCCTGAAAGAACCCACTCATTCTTGCCCGAGTCAAATCCCTGTGCACCACCTTAAACTGTATCAGGCTCATCCTTGCACAAGAGAAGGTCCCGATTACCCTTCGCAGTGCCTCACTCCATACTCCCCAATTGATCTCCATTCCCAACTCCCTTCCCATTTCTCCTTGATCTTCACCACCCGCTCGCCTCCCTGCTCCCCCAGCCACTTATATATATATATCCCCAATTCTTCCCTACCCTTCCACATCTGGAAGCAGCAGTCGCTCCAGCAGGGTGTATCCCGGCAACCGAGGGAATCCCTTCCAGAACTTTCGTGCAAAGTCCCTAACCTGTAGATACCTAAACTCGCTACCCTCTACCCTCTCCCTTAGCTCCTCCAGACTGGCGAAGCCTTCCGTCAAATACAAATCCCTCACCTTGACCAGCCCCACTTCCCTCCACCTCCTGCATAAACCATCCATCCCCCCGGCTCAAACCCATGATTCTCGCACAGCGACGTTAGCACCGACATCCCTTCCACCCTAAAATGCCTCCTCAGCTGTTTCCATATCTTCACCGTGGACTGCACCACTGGGCTCCCTGAATACCTAATCGGAGCCATTGGCAATGCTGCCGTCACCATAGCCCTCAAACTAGACCGCTTACAAGATTCCTCCTCCATCCTAACCCACTACAAAGGAGCAATTTTTACCATGGCTAATCCACCTAACATCTTTGAACTGTGGGAGGAAACCAGAGCACCGGGAGGAAACCCGTGCAGACACAGGGAGCGCGTGTAAACTCCACACACACAGTCACCCGAGGCAGGAATTGAACTCGGATCCCTGGCGCAATGAGGCAACAGTGCTAGCCACCGTGCCACCCCTGCATATAGCGTTTGCAATGCAACCAAACAACCCAAAATTCTTGACTGGAGTATTGAACACAAATTTAATGCTGAGTAACATCAGGAGACATTAGACTAGATGGGCAAATACTTGGTCTAAGATAAGTTTTAACCGATGGTGCAGAGGAGATTAGAGAAACAGAGGTTTCGGGAGAGTAATTCTAGAACTTTACGGCCTTAGCAGCTAAAGTAATGGCCATCAATGATGGAGTAATTTAAACTGGCAATATGCGGGAGGATTTGTTTAGGGAAGGTCGTATTTGACAAATTTCATTGAATTTTTTGAGGAGGTGACCAGGAGTGTTAATAAGGGCTATATGGACTTTACCAAGGCTTTTGATAAAGTCTCTCATGGCAGACTGGTCAAGACAGTGAGAGCCCGTGGAATACAAGGCACATTGGATGCAAAACTGACTGAGAGGCAGGAAGCTGAGGATGATGATGGAGGGACGTTTCTGTGACTAGACGTCTATTTCCAGTGGGGCACAGTTCTTGGGCCATTGCTATTTCTGATGTTGATTAATGATTTAGGTGTGAATGTAGGGGGTATGATCAAGACGTTCGCGGATGACAGGAAAATTAGTAGGGTGATTGAGTATAAAAATTAGCAAGTCATGTTGCAACTGTATAGAACCTTAGTTAGACCACACTTGGAGTAGAGTGTTCATTTCTGGTCGCCACACTACCAGAAGGATGTGGAAGCTTTGGAGAGGGTGCAGAAGAGATTTACCAGGATGTTGCCTGGTATGGAAGGCATTAGCTATGGAGGAGAGGTTGAATAAACTTGGTTTGTTCTCATTGGAATGAAGGACGTTGAGGGGCGACCTAATTGAGATCTACAAAATTATGAGGGGCATAGAGAGTGGATAGTCAGAGACTTTTTCCCAGGATAGAGGGGTCAATTAGAACATAGAACATAGAACGATACAGCGCAGTACAGGCCCTTCGGCCCTCGATGTTGCACCGACATGGAAAAAATCTAAAGGCCATCTAACCTACACTATGCCCTTATCATCCATAGGCTTATCCAATAAATTTTTTAATGCCCTCAATGTTGGCGAGTTCACTACTGTTGCAGGTAGGGCATTCCACGGCCTCACCACTCTTTGCGTAAAAAACCCACCTCTGACCTCTGTCCTATATCTATTACCCCTCAATTTAAGGCTATGTCCCCTCGTGCTAGCCACCCTATCTAACCCTCTGATCATTTTGTATGCCTCTATTAAGTCACCTCTTAACTTTCTTCTCTCTAACGAAAACAACCTCAAGTCCATCAGCCTTTCCTCATAAGATTTTCCCTCCATACCAGGCAACATCCTGGTAAATCTCCTCTGCACCCGTTCCAAAGCTTCCACGTCCTTCCTATAATGAGGCGACCAGAACTGTACGCAATACTCCAAATGCGGCCGTACTAGAGTTTTGTACAACTGCAACATGACCTCACACAAACCACCTTCAACTTAGGCTGACCGCACTGCACGTATGCAAATTTCCCCAGAACAGCTGATCAGTAGCTCTGCTCTGCTGCCCTCTGCTGGATGATTGCCTTCACTCAAACTCCTTGGGTCTCCTTCGCAGGTTCACCTTCAACTTAGGCTGACCGCACTGCACGTATGCAAATTTCCCCAGAACAGCTGATCAGTAGCTCTGCTCTGCTGCCCTCTGCTAGATTAGTAGGGGGCATAGGTTTAAGGTGCGAGTGGCAAGGTTTAGAGATGTACGAGGCAAGTTTTTAGAGGGTAGTGGAGCTCGCTGCCGGAGGAGGTGGTGGAAAAAGGAATGATAGTGATATTTAAGGGGCATCTTGACAAATACATGAATAGGATGGGAATAGAGGGCCACGGACCCCGGAAGTGCAGAAGATTTTAATTTCGATGGGCAGCATGGTCGACGCAGGCTTGGAGGGCCGAAGGGCCTGTTCCTGTGCTGTACTTTTCTTTGTTCTTTGGTAATAGTGAGGAGGATATCAGTGGACTGACCATAAGGAGCAGAAGGAGGCAATTCGGTCCATCGAGTCTGCTGTGCCATTCAGTGAGATCATGGCTGAACTGATGTGATAATCTTTAACTCCACTTTCCAGTCTTATCCCCATTACCCTTGATTCCCTGGATAAAAGCAAATTACCAGGAATGGCAGGACTGTCATATGAGGAGAGATTGACAAGGTTGGGATTGTTCTCACTAGTGCTAAGAAGAAAGAGGGGGGATTTCATAGAGACTTATAAAATTTTAACGGGACTAGACAAGGTAGATGCAGGGAAGATGTTACCAATGATAGGTGTGTCCAGAACGAGGGGTCACAGTCTGAGGATTCAGGGTAAAGCATTTAGGACAGAGATAAGGAGACATTTCTTCACACATAGAGTGGTGAGCCTGTGGAATTCATTACCACAGGAAGTAATTGATGCTAAAACATTGAATATATTCATGAGGCGGCTGGATGTAGCACTTGGGGAGAATGGGGTCAAAGGCTATGGGGAGAAAGCAGGATTAGGCTATTGAGTTGGATGATCAGCCATGATCGTAATGAATGGCGGAGCAGGCTCGATGGGCCAAAAGGCCTCATCCTGCTCCTATCTTCTATGCACTGCGGATGCTGGAATCTGAAACCAAAAGAGAAAATGCTGGAAAATATGAGCAGGTCTGGCAGCATCTGTAAGGAGAGAAAAGAGCTAACGTTTCGAGTCCAGGTGCCCCTTTGTCAAAACTGACAATCTTCATCACTTTTCCATTACTCCTGCAAACTTAGTATCATCCGCAAACTTGATAATCAGACTTTTTCTTCCAAGTCATTTATGTATATTGCAAAGAGCAGAGGTCCCAGTACTGATCCCTGCGGAGCACCACTAGTTACAGACCTCCATTCGGAAAGACATCATTCCACTGTTACCCTCTGTCTTCTATGGTCAAGCCAGTTCTGGATCCATCCAGCTCGTTCACCCCTGACCCCATGTGATCTAATCTTTTGCACCAGTTTGATATGAGGGACCTTTTCAAATGCTTTACTAAAGTCCATGTAGACAACATCCACCGCCCTTCTCTCGATAGTTATTTTTGTCACGTCCAAAAAAAATTCAATCAAATAGTGAGACATGACCTCCCTCATACAAAACCATGCTGTCTGTCGCTAATAAGACCAATCATTTCCAAATTGCATAGATCCTATCTCTGAGAATCTTTACCAACAATTTCACTATCACTGACGTGAAGCTCACTGGCCAATAATTACCCGGATTATCCTTGCAACCCTTCTTAAATAACGGTACACATCCACTGGACCTCACCTGTGGCCAATGAGGACACAAAGATTCCTGTCGTAGGCCCAGCGATTTTCTCCAGCAGTAATCTGGATAAATGCCATCCGGCCCGAGGGATTTGTCTACCTTAATGCTTTTTAACACGCCTAACAATTCCTCCCTCGCCTGTTCTAAAGTGTTTACACATCCCTCTGAAACACCACCAATCAACGTGTCCCTCTCCTTTGTGAATATCGATGCTGGTTTAGCTCACTCGGCTAAATCGCTGGCTTTTAAAGCAGGCCAGCAGCACGGTTCGATTCCCGTACCAGCCTCCCCGGACAGGCGCCGGAATGTGGCGACTAGGGGCTTTTCACAGTAACTTTATTGAAGCCTACTCGTGATAATAAGCGATTTTCATTTTCATTTCATTTTCAAATACTCATTAAGTACCTCACCTACTTCTTCCTTTGTCCTTGAGTGGATCAAATCTTTCTCTCGCTACCCTCTTGTTCCTAATATACGTATAAAATGCCTTTGGATTCTCCTTAATCCTGTCTGTCAGGGACATTTTGTGATCTCTTGTTGCCCTCCTAACTCCCTTCCTGAGCTCTTTTCTATTTTCCTTGTATTCCTCAAGTGCTTTATCTGTGTTTAGTTGCCTGTACCTCACATATGCATCTTTTTTCTTTTTGACAATATTCTCAATTTCCCTGGTCATCCATGGTTCCTGAATCGTGCCATTTCTGTCCTTCCTTTTTACCGGCACATGCCCGTCCTGCACTCCCATCAACTGCTCCTTAAAGGACTCCCACAAGCCAAATGTGGATTTACACTCAAACAGCCTCTCCCAAACAACAGCCTCCAAATCCTGCCTAATCTGGTTGTAATTAGCCTACCTCCAATTTAGCACCTTAACCCTAGGGCAACACTTGTCATTTTCCTTGAGTATACAAAAGCGTACAGAATTGTTGTCACTTTCGCCACATGCTCTCCCACTACAACTTTGATACCTGACCAGGCTCATTCCCTGGCACTAGGTCCAAGATAGCCCTCTTTCTAGTTGGACTATCCACATATTGTTCCAAAAACCTTCTTGGACACACTGAACAAATTCCTCACTATCCGGATCCCTAGTCCTAAGGATTACACGGTGAATGGTGGAATCTTGGAAAGTACTGAAGATCAGAGAGACCTTGGAGTGCATATCCAGAGATCCTTGAAGGTGGCTGGACAGGTAGATAAGGTGGGTAGAAAGGCATATGGGATATTAGCCGAGCGGGGTGGTCATGCTGGATCTGTATAAAATGCTAATTAGGCCACAACTGGAGTACTACATTTAATTTGATGTATTGTTACGTGTGTCATAATATCCACTCATGTATATAATGAGATGCAGACAGGCAGTGATTGATACATAGGATGACCAATGAACACACAACACAGAACAACCAATCATCAGACAAGACAGCACCACTATAAAGCTCACAGGGCATTCAGACTCCCGCTCTTTTTCGGGACCCAGACACTGAGACAGTCAGAGTGCACAAGTCAGTGGACATTATTGCCATGTGGTAGCTAGTAAGTCTGGTCGAGCCAGTAAGAGGTGGTCAGTAGGATTAGTAGAGTGTCATCCCACAGCTGAACATGTACAGCCGTTCATAGTTTAAATAAAACCGTGTTGGATCATCTCTGGAGTTAGACGTTTGTTTCTCGCTTCCCTGCATCCAGTCGCAGTCAACATCAAACCAACCCGCCTAACACATCATGGTACCAGAGCGCTATTAATGCTGCCGAACCTACCTCGAGATAGAAAGCGGCCATCCAGCGACTTGGAAAACATCCAGCCTCCTCCGCAGCTCCGCATCTCCGGCAACCTCGCCGCCAATTGGAAGATCTTCAAGCCAAAGTTCCTCCTGTATATCGAGGCCTCCGACATCGAGGCCGCATCAGATGCAAAGAAGATCGCGCTATTTCTCTTGACCGCGGGGGATCACGCCATCCATATCTACAACTTGCTTACGTTTGCCGATGGCGAAGATAAGACTAAGTTTAAAATGGTCCTGCTGAAATTCGACAGCCACTGCGACATTGAAGTGAATGGGAGCTTTGAACGGTACATCTTCCAACAGAGACTTCAGGGTAAGGATGAACCTTTTCAGTCCTTCCTGACCCAGCTCCGCATCCTGGCGCAGTCATGCAATTATGGCTCAGCGGCTGATTCCATGATGCGGGATCAGATCGTTTTCGGGGTCCACTCCGATTCCCTTCGGCAGCAGCTCCTTGAAATAAAACAGCAAACTCTCTCCATCACTATTGAGATGCGTGGTCCATGAGCATGCCAAGAATCGTTACTCCCACATCAGGGCAGCGGAAAATGCAAAACTGGCCTCCCACGAGGCAGAACAGGTGTAGGCCATTGAAAAAATGCAAGGCCTGAGCTTCGAGGAGAGTGGCCGTTTCACATGCTTTTCCCGGGTCCCGACGCCTGCGCGCCACAGCCGGGTGGACGACAAGGCTGACAACCCCAATGCGCAGGTGCGTACGCCGGCCGACCGCATTGTACATGCGTGTTGGCGCACGGAACGCGCTGACGTCAGCGTTGCGACGTGTTCGAATTGTGGCTCCGCCCATTTAAAGCGGCAATGTCCAGCCAAAGGACGGCGATGCTTACAGTGTGGGAAGCCTGGCCATTACGCGGCCTGCGTCAGGTCCGCTCCACAGATTATCAGCCAGCGGTCCCAGATACGGCGCAGAAGTATCCGTTCGGTACAACAAGACATGCAGGATACTGATCCCGAGAGCCTAATGGATCCCGATGCTGATTGCCTTGAATCTCCACATCAGGTGGGCATCATAACCACACGCCAACTGGTCCCCGGCAACCTGCCTTTTGATCCTCAGTGTGGATCCCGACGGTGAGTGGTGTGCTATCCTCAGTCAACCAGGCTCGCATCCAATTTAAACTGGACGCCGGCGCGTCTGTGAACCTCATATCCCTCCCGGGGTTTCTGGCAAATACAGCTGGACGCGTCCAGTTGGAAGCTGTGCACATACAACACCCCTTTTGGCTGCTATTGCTACAACCGCATGCCCTTCGGTATCATATCAGCTTCCGAAGTATTTCATCGCATCATGGATCAAATGATGGAGGGTATTGAGGGGGTGCGTGTATATGTGGACGACGTGATCGTCTGGTCAACAACGCCCGAGGATTGCCCGCCTCTGACAGGTCTTTCAGCAGATTCACGAAAATGGCCTCCAGCTCAATAGAGCCAAATGCTCGTTTGGCTAATCTGCTATCAAGTTCCTGGGTGACCACATTTCACAACACGGGGTGCAACCTGGCGCCGACAAGGTGTTGGCGATCAACGCCATGAAGACCCCGGAGGACAAGAAGGCGGTCCTCCACTTCGTCAGGATGGTGAATTTTCTTGGGAAATTCATTCCCAATCTGGCAGCCCACACCACGGCCCTCCGGCATCTCGTAAAGAAGTCAACAGTGTTCCAGTGGCTGCCCGCACATGAAAAGGAGTGGCTCGAGCTAAAGGCGAAGCTCACTACAGCCCAGTACTGCCGTTCTTTGACCCAACCAGGGACACCAAGATATCTACTGACGCTACCCAGGACGGCATTGGGGTGGTGCTCCTCCAGCGAGACGACTCCTCGTCCTGGGCTCCAGTGCCATACGCCTCCAGGGCCATGACGCCGACCGAGCAACGGTATGCCCAGATCGAGAAGGAGTGCTTGGGTCTCCTGACAGGAATAGTCAAGTTTCATGATTACGTATATGGCCTGCCGAAGTTCACGGTGGAAACAGACCACCGGCCTTTAGTCCACTCAATCCAGAAGGATCTAAATGACATGACGCCTCGGCTACAGCGCATTCTTCTTCATCTCTGCCGATATGACTTTGAACTCGTCTACACACCGGGCAAGGAGCTGATCATCGCAGATGCCCTATCCAGGTCCATCACCATGCTGTGTGAACAGGGCAACTTCATCTGCCACATAGAGGCACAGGTGCAGTTGTGTGCCAGCAACCTACCAGCCACTGATGAACGTGTGGTCCAAATATGTGAAGAAACTGCCAAGGATCCTCTACTGCAGCGCCTGATGCAACACCTCACCCATGGCTGGCAAAAGGGGCAGTGTCCCCAGTTCTTTAACGTAAAGGACGAGTTAACGGTCATTGAGGGAGTCCTTCTTAAACTGGACAGGATCGTCATTCCTCAAAGCATGCGAGCTATGGTGCTCAGGCAGATCCATGAGGGTCACCTTGGGGTCGGAAAATGTCGACGCAGAGCTCGGGAGGCGGTTTTTCGGCCGGGTATCAACCAGGACATTGCTGACACGGCCCTCAACTGCCCGACCTGCCAGAAGTTTCAACTGGCTCAGCCCAAAGAAACACTGCAACAGCACGAGATTGTGACCTCTCCGTGGTCTAAAGTGGGGGTAGACCTCTTTCACGCCAATGGCGTGATTACGTGCTCCTGGTCGACTACTTCTCCAGCTACCCGGAGGTGGTGAAATTGTCGGACCTCACGTCGAGGTCCGTCATCAAAGCCTGCAAAGAGACGTTTGCCAGACACGGATACCACTCACAGTAATGAGTGACAACGGTCCGTGTTTTTGCAGCCAGGAGTGGTCTGACTTTGTACGATCCTACAACTTTAGACACATCACTTCCAGTCCCCATTACCCGCAAACGGAAAGGCTGAAAAAGGGGTCCATATCGTCAAGCGGTTGTTGTGCAAGGCTGCAGACTCAACCTCCGATTTCAACTTGGCGCTGCTGGCCTACAGGGCGGCCCCTCTGTCGACTGGTTTGTCTCCGGCGCAGATGCTCATGAACCGCAACCTGAGGACGACTGTTCCAGCCATTCACATTCCAGACCTTGACCACCTTACGGTGCTGCAAAAAGTGCATCGGTCCAGGGACCAGCAGAAGATCGCGTATGATGCTCATGCCATGGATCTGCCTGCGCTGTCTCCCGCAGATGTTGTTCGCGTCCAGTTGCCTGAGGGAGGTTGTTCGGCCCCAGCTGTTGTTATCAGGAAGGCCGCCCCAAGGTCTTTCATTGTCCAATTGGCCGATGGCTCCATTCTCCGGCGCAACGTGAGGGCGCTGTGGAGAGCTCACTGCCTAACCGCATTGCTCCGCCGGCTATCGTGCCTCCTCCAGACGTTTCCTGCCACGAGGACACCGATCTGCCATCGATCCCGCCTGTCCACGACACCACCGCAATACCAGCAATCCCGCCTGTCCAAGTGCCGGTGTCTCCTGCTCCACCTCTGCGGTGATCGACCAGAATTCGGCGCCCGCCTCAAAGACTGAATCTATAGACTTTACTTTTGTAAATTTCGTTCAGTTCGCCCTGGATCTGCACGATAGACACCTTCCCATGTATATATGTTCGTTAACTCACCATTTGTACATAGTCAGGCATGTATATACTTTCACGTTTCATAACTTATTTTTTTTAAAAAGGGGTGAGATGTCATAATATCCACTCATGTATATAACGAGATGCAGACAGGCAGTGATTGATACATAGGATGACCAATGAACACACAACAGAACAACCAATAACCAGACAGGACACCACCACTATAAAGCTCACAGGGCATTCAGACTCCCGCTCTTTATCGGGACCCAGACACTGAGACAGTCAGAGTGCACGAGTCAGTGGACATTATTGCCATGTGGTAGCTAGTAAGTCTGGTCGAGCCAGTAAGAGGTGTTCAGTAGGATTAGTAGAGTGTCAACCCATAGCTGAACATGTACAGCCGTTCATAGTTTAAATAAAACCGTGTTGGATCATCTCCGGAGTTAGACGTTTGTTTCTCGCTTCCCTGCATCCAGTTGCAGTCAACGTCAAACCAACCCGCCTAACACATCAACGTGCACCGGGTTACAGTGAAAAGTATTGTTCTTCAGATTCTTCCATACATGAGAAAACATCGGACATGAATAAATACAGTGTAAATACATAGACACAGACATCAGGTGAAGCATACATCAGGAGTGCAGTACTATTCAAAAGAGAAGATGTGTGATCAGTTCATAAGTTTTAGGAGCAGAATTAAGCCATTCAGCCCATCGAGTCTGCTCCACCATCCTATCATGGCTGATATGTTCCTCATCTGCTACCTACAGTGTTACAGGCCAAGAGCTGGATTGTGAAATCAGCCAGAGCATCTCCTCCCTGGAACACATGACCTAGGAGCGGAAGTAGGCAATTTAGCCTCCCGAGCCTAACACCCTCAATGTGGAGATGTCAGCTTTGGACTGGGGTGGGCACAATAAGAAGTCTGACAACACCAGGTTAAAGTCCACTTGATGAAGGAGCTGCGTTCGGAAAGCTAGTGATTCCAAACAAACCTGTTGGATTTTAACCTGGTATTCTAAGACTTCTTACTGTGCCCACCCTCAATATGATATGGCTGATCCCATCCTGGCCTCAAATCCACCATCCTGCCCGTTCCCCACAACCCATTACCAATTTAAAATCTGTCTAACTCCTCCTTAAATTTACTCACTGTCCCTGCATCCACCGCACTCCACAGCGAATTCCACAGATTCACAACCCTTTGGGAGTAGTTTTTCCTCAAATCTGTATTAAATTTGCTACTTCTTATTCGAAGATTATGACCTTGTTTTAGAATGCCCTGCCAGAAGCATCCACTCCACGTTTACTTTATCCATATCGTTTAGCATCTTGTATACCTCAATTAGATCTCCCCTCATTCGTCTAAACTCCAGAGAGTATAGGCCTAAACTGTTCAATCTCTCCTCCAAAAGAAGGTTAATCAGGAGTCTGGTAACAGCGGGGAACAAGTTTCTTTCAACAAAAAAGGGGCCAATTTAGCATGGCCAATCTACCTACGCTGCACTTTGGGTTGTGGGGGTAAAATCCACACAGACACGGGGAGAATGTGCAAACTCCACACGGACAGTGACCCAGAGCCGGGATCAAACCCGGGACCTCGGTGCTGTGAGGCAGAAGTGTTAACCACTGCGCCACCGTGCTGCCCCGAAGAAGCTATTTTTCAGCTGTTAGTGCATGTTCTCAAACTTTTGTATCTCCTGCCCGATGGAAGAAGTTGGAAGAGAGAATAACCCAGATGCGGGGTCTTTGATTATGTTGCCCACTTTCCCAAGGCGAGGTGTCGACAGGTCAATGGATGGGGGTGGGCTTGCATGATGGACGAGGCTGTGTTCGCGCCTCTGCAGTTTCTTACGGTCTTGGGCCAAGCAGTTGCCATGCCAGGCTGTGATGCAGCCAAATAGGATACTTTTTATGGTGCATCTCTAAAAATTGAGAAGAGCCAATGTGGACATGGCGAATTTGCTTAGTTTTCTGAGGAAGTATAGGTGTTATTGTGCTTTCACGGTCGTAACGTCGACATGGGTGGGCCAAGGCAGATTGTTGGTGATGTACACAGCTATGAATTTGAAGCTGTCAACTGTCATGATATGCAGACACACACACACACACACACATGATGAAAGACAGACAAGCAGCTAATGGACAGAGAGAACAGGACATGACCAATAAGCAGGCAGGACACTCGGGTGGGATCTGACTATAAAGACACGAGGCACTCACACTCCACCTCTTTCCACTGATGAACATCTAGAGAGTCAGTCAAGGGTGTTGTTACAATCTCACCTCCACCACGTGGCTAAGAGCTAGTCTGGTTCAGTCAGACAGAGTAACCACACTTAAGTTAGCAGTCGAACTCACAGAGAACTGTGCTAACCGTGCTATTAGTTCAAAAAACCTGATTGAACTAACTTCAAGGTCTGGAGTATCTTTCTGATCTAAGCTGCATCCAGTTGCAGCCAGTGTCAGACCAGTGTACCAAACACAGCATGATCCCAGGAGACTACTAATTTAAGGTGGCTTACCTCAGTCCGTTCTGTGACAACCAGCAAATGTATCCCGGCACCATGGAGAAGATTCAGGCTCCTCACCAGCTCAGGACCTCCGGCAATCTCAGTGCCAACTGGCGGATATTCAGGCAAAAGCTTCTGCTGTACATAGAAGCCTCAGCCCTCGAGGGTGTGTCTGATGCAAGAAAGATCACCCTTCGCCTCTCAACAGCGGGTGATCAAGCCATCGAACTCTTCAACTCGTTTAACTTCACTGAAGGCCAGGACAAGACAAGTTTCAGACCATCCTGGACAAGTTCGATAGTCACTGTGAAGTGGACACCAATGAAATCTTTGAGCGCTACATATTCAAACAACGTCTTCAAGGTAAAGATGAATCTTTCACTGCTTTCTCAACTAGCCTCCGCCTGCTCGAGTTGTCCTGCAACTTGGATGATACGGCTGATTCCATGATCAGTTACCAAATAGTGTTTGGAGTTCACTCTGATCCTCTGAGAGAGCAGCTCTTAAAAATCAAGCATTTGACCCTGCCAGTCGCGATTGAAACATGTACAGTGCATGAGCACGCAAAAAATCGGTATTCCCAATACAAATCGGCTGAAAATGAGAAACGTGCCTCCCACGAGGCAGAGAGTGTGCAGGCCATCTCCCGCATGCAGCTCGTCACCATTGAAGACAGCGGCCATCTCGCCCTGCTGAGAGATCTGGTCTCCCAGGAACCTGAGTGTCGACAGACCAAAGCAACATTTGGCCCTGTTCAGCTTCAGGCTATTGGCGTGGTCACAGCGGAATACCTGCTGGAGATGGGAAACATGCTCCTCAGGAGTCATGGACCATATGGTGACGTTGTCCACGTACACATGTACCCCTTCGATGCCCTCCATCATCTGCTCCATGATGCGAAACTTTTCCCGGAGCCCCACGCATGCACGATGCGAACGGGATAACGAAGCGGCCGACACCCCACTGCGCAGGTGCAGACGCCTGCCAACCGCACTGTGCATGTGCGACGCGCACACCACATCACAACGCCAACGTCATGACATGCCTGAACTGTGGCAACGCCCACTTAAAGGGGCACTGCCCTGCAAGAGGCAGGCGATGTTTTTTTTATAAATGTTTTTATTCTCCATTTTCACATTTTCCTTCAAAACTTACACCCCACCCACAAACAGTAAACGGTAACAAATACAAATCAATCCCCGTAACAATAACAACGATCCCATCCTCCCACCACCCCAAACAACGGCCCACCTGTCAATATATGCATCCAATAAAACAAACACTCCCACGGTGGAAACAAAAAGCAAAGGAGAAAAAGAAAAAGGAGTCCGGGACCGCCCATGGTCACCATAGAGTCTACTCCCCCCCCCCCCCCCCCCCCCCCCCAAAACACATACTCAACGCCGTCCAACCTCTGAAAGAGTGCCGTACATGATACCCAGGAGTTGTAACCCCACCCCTCCCCAACTCCTCCCGTCCACTGCCTCTTGTAAAACCCCTTCCCCAAACCTCGGTTCCTTCCCCCCAACTTTCCACCCTGGCTAGACCACTTGGAACCTGTTCTGCCAGGCTCCGATGGCCGCAGCCCCTCCCCCCACCTCACTCCCATTCACTGGCCGGCATAGACCGGCCAGCGTGGAGGCCCCCGCCCGGGTCCCTTTCCCCCTTGCCCGGCCCTAGGAAAGCCTTTTAGCACACAAACCCCGCATATCCACCTACACCACAAAGAGCCCTCACTTCGAGTGAAAGTCCGATCACTTCCCTTGTCCAAATATATACAACATTGGCTCCTTTAGCCCACACACCCGCACGCAGTGAAACAAACAAAAAAAAAAGAAAATACAGTCATGAGGTTACATCGGCACATGGTCATTTCTCAATTTCTCAGTTCTGCCACAGTCCTTCTGCCTTCGCAAACTCCTCCGCTGCTTCCGCTGTTCCAAAATAAAAGTCCTTGAGCTTGTAAGTCACCCTCAGCTTCGCTGGGTATACAATGCCGCACTGCACCTTGCTAATGTACAGTGCCCTCTTCACCCGGTTGAAAGCAGCCCGCCTCCTCACCGTAAAGTCCTGGTATACACGTATACCAGCTCCAGCCCACTGCACCACCCGCTTCTGCTTGGCCCAGCACAGGACCTTCTCCTTCACACTGTACCTATGGAAGCACAGAGTCACTACACTCGGCGGCTCACTCGCCTTTGGTACAGGCCTCCACGACCGATGAGCCCGATCCAGTTCATATCGGGAGGGATAATCCGCCGGCCTCGGCCCTTCAACTCCTTCGGGAAGACCCACAACCCTCAGATTCTGTAGCCTAGATCTGTTTTTTGCATAGAATTTACAGTGCAGAAGGAGGCCATTCAGCCTATCGAGTCTGCACCGGCTCTTGGAAAGAGCACCCTACCCAAGGTCAACACCTCCACCCTATCCCCATAACCCAGTAACCCCACGGGCAATTTTAGACACTTAAGGGCAATTTATCATGGCCAATCCACCTAACCAACACATCTTGAATGAAATGAAATGAAAATCGCTTATTGTCACGAGTAGGCTTCAATGAAGTTACTGTGAAAAGCCCCTAGTCGCCACATTCCGGCGCCTATCCGGGGAGGCTGGTACGGGAATCGAACCGTGCTGCTAGCCTGCTTGGTCTGCTTTAAAAGCCAACGATTTAGCCTTGTGAGCTAAACCAGCCCCTGAGCTAAACCAGCCCCTTTGGACTGTGGGAGGAAACCGGAGCACCCGGAGGAAACCCACGCACACACTGGGAGGATGTGCAGACTCCACACAGACAGTGACCTAAGCTGGAATCGAACCTGGGACCCTGGAGCTGTGACACAATTGTGCTATCCACAATGCTACCGTGCTGCCTACATTTTTCTTCCATTTTTCCTCGCAGATCCTTGTTAATCTCCACCACCTTCCTCCACGCATCTCCTTCCCCATCGATGTAAGTTGATCACCGTGCTGCAATAATGTCTCCTCCACTTCCTTCAGCGCCTCCCCTTGCTTCCGTACCTCCGCCACTGCTCTCGCCACCGCCGTCGTCACCGGTGAAATCGCCTCCTCCACCATAACACTCAAAACCTCCCTCATCTCCTTCCTCATTGTCACCATGTATTTTGTAAACTGCCTTTCAAATTCCGCAGCCATCACCTTATTTATTTCTTCAGCCGTAAGCAATGCGGCCTCCCCAGGAGCTCCAGCCTCCATTTTCCTTGGTGACCCCGCGGTGACCTTTCTACTCCCCGACGAACTTTCAGCTGTTTTTACAGCCATTTTTTTACTGGTCCTCGACATATCCCTACCCTGTGCTATCTCTTGGCAGGCGATGTTTAAACTGCGGGAAGCCTGGACGCTATGCAGCCTTGTGCAGGTCTGCACCACCAGTCAGAGGGCAGGGCTCCCAATTCAGACGACAGCACGTCCAGAATGTGCAACGACGATTACAGGATTCTGATCCTGGCAGTACAATGGATCCAGAGGACGTGTGCCTGGAGTCCGCCTACTGAGTGGGCATCATTACCACACGTGAACATGCCACACCTAACTCATCTCGCATTCAGCCCATCCTCGCTGTGGATTCGGAGGGCGAATGGCGTGTAGTGATGCAGGTCAATCGCTGCTCCATCCTGTTCAAGCTGGACACAGGTGCTTCAGCCAACCTCCTCTCACAGGCAGACTTCAAACGCATCAAGAAGCCCCCAAGGTCCTTCCAGCAGCCTACCAGCTCCTGGACTATAACGGTAATGCCATCACGGCACTGGGGTCCTGCCATCTACTCGTCTCCAACCGGAGTACCCACGCACGGCTAAGGCTTGAAATTGTCAAGCCTTCGGCCCTCTATGTTGTGCCGAGCTTTGTTCAAAACCAAGATCAAGCTATCCCACTCCCTGTCATTCTGGTGTGCTCCATGTGCCTATCCAATAACCGCTTGAAAGTTCCTAAAGTGTCCGATCCACTATCACAGCAGGCAGTCCATTCCACACCCTAACCACTCTCTGAGTAAAGAACCTACCTCGGACATCCCTCCTATATCTCCCACTCTGAATCTTATAGTTATGCCCTCTTGTAACAGCTACATCCACCCGAGGAAATAGTCTCTGAACGTCCACTCTATCTATCCCCTTCATCATCTTATAAACCTCTATTAAGCCGCCTCTCATCCTCCTCCGCTGAAAAGAGAAAAGTCCTAGCTCCCTCAACCTTTCCTCATAAGACCTCCCCTCCAAACCAGGCAGCATCCTGGTAAATCCCCTTTGCACCCATTCCAATGCTTCCACATCCTTCCTGTAGTGAGGTGACCAGAACTGCACACAATACTCCAAATGTGGTCTCACCAGGGTCCTGTACAGTTGCAGCATAACCCCATGGCTCTTAAATTCAAGCCCCCTGTTAATAAACGCTAACACACTATACGCCTTCTTCATGGCTCTTTTGAGTGGCAACCTTCAAAGATCTGTGGACATGAACCCCAAGATCTCTCTATTCCTCCACATTCCTCAGAACCCTGCCATTGACCCTGTAATCTGCATTCAAATCTTTCCTACCAAAATGAAGCACCTCGCACTTATCAGGGTTAAACTCCATTTGCGGCCCAGCTCTGCATCCTATCAATGTCTCTTTGCAGCCGAAAACAGCCCTCCACCTCATCCACTACTCCACCAATCTTGGTGTCGTCAGCAAATTTACTGACCCACCCTTCAGCCCCCTCCTCAAAGTTATTTATAAAAATCACAAATAGCAGAGGACCCTGTGGTACACTGCTGGTAACTGGTGTCCAGTCTGAAAATTTTCCATTCACCATCACCCTCTGTCTTCTACTTATCCAATTGGCCAAATTTCCCTCTATTCCTCACCTCCTTTCTTCATGAGCCGACCATGGGGAACCTTATCAAACGCCTTACTAAAATCCATGTATACGACATCAACTGCTCTACCTTCATCTACCACCTCAAAGAATTCAATCAAATTTGTGAGGCAAGACTTGTCCTTCATGAATCGGTGTTGACTATCCCGGATTAAGCTGCATCTTTCCAAATGGTCATAAATCCTATCCTTCAGGACCTTTTCCATTAACTTACCGACCACCGAAGTAAGACTAACCGGCCTATAATTACCAGTGTCATTCCTACTCCCTTTCTTGAACAGAGGAACAACATTCACCACTCTCCAGTCCTCTGGCACTATCCCTATGGATAGTGAGGACCCAAAGATCAAAGCCAAAGGCTTTGCACTCTCATCCCTTGCCTCCCAAAGAATCCTAGGATATATCCCATCTGGCCCAGGGAACTTGTCGACCCTCAGCTTTTTTCAAAATTGCTAATACATCCTCCCTCAGAACATCTACCTCCTCCAGCCTACCCGCCTGTATCACACTCTCATCCTCAAAAACATGGCCCCTCTCCTTGGTGAACACTGAAGAAAAGTATTCATTCAACGCCTCTCCTAGCTCTTCTGACTCCATGCACAAGTTCCCACTACTGTCCTTGACCAGCCCTAACCTCACCCTGGTCATTCTTTTATTTCTTACATAAGAGGAAAAAGCCTTGGGGTTTTCCTTGATCCGACCCGCCAAGGACTTCTCATGCCCCCTCCTAGCTCTCCTAAACCCTTTTTTTTTTAGCTCATTCCTTGCTACCTTGTAACCCTCAAGCGACCCAACTGAACATTGTTTTCTCATCCTTACATACTCTTCCTTTTTCCTCTTGACAAGACATTCACCCTCTTTTGTGAACCATGGTTCCATCACACGGCCATTTCCTCCCTGCCTGACAGGGACATACCTATCAAGGACACGCAGTATTTGTTCCTTGAACAAGCTCCACTTTTCATTCGTGCCTTTCCCTGACAGTTTCTGTTCCCATCTTATGCTCCCTAATTCTTGCCTAATTGTATCATACTTACCCCTCCCCCAATTATAAACCTTGCTCTGCCATATGGCCCTATCCATCTCCATTGCAATAGTGAAAGACACTGAATTGTGGTCACTATCTCCAAAGTTCTCCCACAAACAAGTCTAACACTTGGCCCGGTTCATTACCCAGTACCAAATCCAATGTGCCCCCCCCCCCCTCTTGTCGGCCTGTCCACATATTGTGTCAGGAAACCCTCCTGCACACACTGTACAAAACCTGCCCCATCTGAACTGTTCGACCTATAGAGGTTCCAATCAATATTTGGAAAGTTAAAGTCACCCATGACAGCTACCCTGAGACCTCTATACCTATTCATAATTTCTTCCTCCACATCTCTAATACTGGTTGGTCTATTGAAAACTCCTAACAACATGAACGCTCCTTTCCTATTTCAAACTTCAGCCCAAATTGAGCCCAAGTCGGCAGATCCCCTTCGAACTGCCTTTCTGTTGATGATTGTTTGAGGTCCCTCACTTTCTTTTACCTCTGAATTACCTGTTACTATTGGGATGGTACTTGTGTCATTCACCGTGAAAACTGAGGCAAATCATTTAACATTTCCACCATTTCTGTGTTCCACACTATTAACTCTCTGGTTTCATCCTCCAAGAGACCAACATTCACTTCAGGTACTCCCTTCCCTTTGATATACTTATGCTTTTGCTATCCTTTTTGATATTTTGCGCTATGTGCTCCCTTGGACTCCCTCTCCAGGTTCCGCCAAACCCCCTTACAGCCCCCCCCCTCCCCCTTCCAGGACCCCAATCCATGAACCCCAACCCGTTGACCCTTCTGTGATGGGCATGGCCGCCTTCAGCCCTGACTGTTGGCAGTGGCATCCAGGCACCCTTGCAGTGGCAAGCTGGCAATGCCAAGTTGCCCACATTCCACGGGGAGGGCCAATGAGCCACCCTGCCCTGGTCCAGGGGCTTCCGATGGCCTGGGAGACCACCCGGATGTTGAGCAGTACTGAACGGAGACTGGCTGCTGTCTCGCTGGTAGATCCCAGGAGGCCTGTAGTTCCAGGTAAGCTTACTTAAGTAGGTTTAAAACCTACTTAGGCATGCGCAGTTTGGTCACATCCCCTTTGGGCGGGATTCTGATTACAACACCTCGCGGGACTTGTACATCTCCCGCGAGATATAAAGGCTGTCGGGAAGCCCGTATGATGCCTCTCCCGGGATCCACCGGCCGTGTAGCACTACAGTGAGAGCGCAACGCAGCCGGTAGATCGCGCCCACTGTTCCAACCTGTCCAAATAGTCAGTTTTTGGGTGTGAGTCAGTGAGTGTTGGCAGACTGATACATAGACCAGGAATTGAACCTGCGACCAGCATCTCCTGGTGTGTCAGCCAGTGACTTTAAGACCAGACCATGGAGGGAGTATTGTGCTGCTTTTGCTTTTAACAAAATACTTGGTAACTTTGTTTAGTGATGTTTATCAATGGTGTTATGAAGTAGAATTTGTCACGGTAATTTGATGCTACACTCTACATCTAGAGCGGAGTTCCTAAGGCCATTCTGTTTGAGTGCTCACTATAACAGAACTCTTCCCTAATGATTGTGCGAGTAGGTTAAAGGGAATGGAACAACTGGTAGCCAATCTAAGAAGGCTACTCAATGTGATTATGATTGAGGACAGAGAGGTGGAGGTAGTGGTGGCAATGGATACCGAAAAGGCTTTTGACCGGGTGGAGTGGGACTATTTATGGGAGGTGTTGGGACGTTTTGGGTTTGGAGAAGGCTTTGTGGACTGGGTTAAACTGCTAAATCAGGCCCCGGAAGCTAGTGTAAGGACGAACAGGACGACATCTGAGTATTTTAAACTACACCGCCGGACAAGACAGGGATGCCCCCTCTCTCCACTGCTGTTTGCGTTGGCCATATAACCGCTGGCAATTGCTCTGAGAGCGGCAAGGGGATGGAAGGGAATGGTCGGGGGGGTGGGGGGGGGGATAGAACACAAGGTCTCCCTCTACGCGGATGACCTGCTTTTGTATGTGTCAGATCCAGCGGCAGGGATGGACGGGATTATGGAAATCCTAGGGGAGTTTGGCCGGTTTCCGGGCTACAAGTTGAACATGGCAAAAAGCGAGATGTTTGTGGTGCAGGCGAGGGGTCAGGAGAATAGGCTGAGGGAGCTACCATTTAGGCTAGTTGGGGACATTTTTTAGGTATCTAGGGATACAAGTGGCACGCGACTGGGGGTAAGATGCATAATTTTAACTTGTCCAGGCTGGTGGATCAAATGAGGAGCGAGTTTCGGAGGTGGGATGCACTCCCGCTGTCACTAGCGGGGAGAGTACAGACGGTGAAGATGACGATCCTCCCGAGATTCCTGTTTATTTTTTTCAGTGTCTCCCTATTTTCATTCCGCGGTCCTTTAAAATAATCAATAAAATCATCCTGGGATTTGTCTGGGCGGCAAACATAGCCATGATAAGGGAATGGATGGTGGGTATGAGGTCGGTTTGGGAGCGGGTGGAGGCTGCTTCGTGCAGGGGCATCAGCTTGGCAGCCCTGGTCACGGCTCCCCTGCTGCTCCCGCCGGCCAGGTACTCCACCAGCCCTATAGTGGTGGCGGCTCTGCGGATTTGGGACCAATGGAGGAAGCATGCGGGGGAAGTGGGAGCGCCGGTCTGGTCCCCAATATGTGACAACCACCGATTTGTCCCGGGGAAGATGGATGGCGGGTTTCGAGTGTGGCGGACGGCGGGGGTGGGAAGGATGGGCGACTTGTTCCTGCAAAGGAGCTTCGCGAACATGAGGGCGCTGGAGGAGAAGTTCGGGCTGGCGAGGGGGAATGACTTTCGGTACTTGCAGGTGCGGGATTTCGTACGTAGACAGGTCCCGTCCTTTCCACGCTTTCCACCAAGGGGGATCCAGGACAGGGTAGTTTCCAGGGGGGAGAGGGGAGAGTCTCGGATATTTATAAGGAACTTATGGGAGCGGAGGACACAGGGACCGCGGAACTGAAACTTAAGTGGGAGGAGGAGCTTGGTGGGGAGTTGGAGGGAGGCGTATGGGCAGACGCTCTGAGGAGGGTAAATGCAACTGCAACATGTGCCAGGCTCGGCCTGATTCAGTTCAAGGTAGTTCACCAGGCCCACATGACGGTGGCCCGGATGAGCAAATTCTTTGGGCTGGAGGACAAGTGTGCTAGATGTGGGGGAGGACCAGCGAACCATGTCCACATGTTCTGGGCGTGTCTAAAACGCAGGGGATACTGGCAGGGATTTGCGGACGTCATATCCCGGGTACTGCAAACAAGGGTGGCGATGAGTCCAGAGGTGCCGATTTTTGGGGTGTCGGAAGACCCGGGAGTACAGGGGGGGATAAAGGCCGACGTGGTGGCCTTTGCTTCCCTGATAGCCCGGCGACGAATACTGTTGGCCTGGAGGGACTCAAAGCCGCCAAGGACCGAAGTATGGCTGTCGGACATGGCAAGCTTTCTCGGCTTGGAAAAAATCAAGTTTGCCTTACGAGGATCACTATCGGGGATCGCCCGCAGGTGGCAACCATTCATCGACGACTTTGCGGGGGACTGATCGTGGGGGGGGGGGGGGGCGGATAGGATAGTGTAGAGTAGGGGGGAAGAATAGGCGGGTCTATCTGCAAGAGTGGTACTGTTATTTGCACTATGTTTTTTGTAATTGGTATCTGCACACTAATGTATATTGTTACTGTTTACAATGCCAAAAAATACCTCAATAAAATTGTCTGTTTAAAAAAAAAAGGGAATGGAAATCAGAGGTACTCTCTTCCGAGGAAGATTGAGAATATCTCGATGTCTCGAGAGCACTGGAATGATTTGCTTAGGTACTTCACAGCTGTCATCAAAGGCTGAATTCACTGTCCACGTGCGACTTCACTGACATATAGAATTTACAGTGCAGAAGGAGGCTATTCAGCCCATCGAGTCTGCACTGGCCCTTGGAAAGAGCATCCCACTTAAGTCCACCCTAGCCCCGTAACCCAGTAACCGCACCTGACCATTTGGGACATTAAGCGCAATGTTATCCTGGCCAATCTACCTAACCTGCACATCTTTGGACTGGGAGGAAACCTGAGCACCCGGAGGAAACCCACGTAGACACGGGGAGAACGTACAGACTCCACACAGACAGTGAACCAAGCCGGGAATCGAACCTGGGACCCTGGCGCTGTGAAACAACAGTGCTAACACTGTGCTACCGTGCCACCCTCTTCCTGCGCAATTTATTGGCATGTTAGTTAATGTAGGTGTAAATTACTCTGACCTATTTTAATTTGATTATTATTCTATTAACTGTTAATAATGTGTTGGATAGAGGGAATTGGGATTATTCTCTCAAAAATATTTCCTTGTTTTAAAAGTTCTTCACAAAACCTTTTAAAAGTCCTTTCTTTTCAAGCCTTCATAATTAAAACTTCTTAATCCTGAATTCATTCCACTGAAACTTCTGTCTCCTTACCTGTTCCTTAATGAGACACCCAGAACTGTACAAAATACCTCAGCCATGCTCATGTCCTCATCATTAGTGCGTCTCTGAATGAGAGGGCTGGTGATTCACATTCTTGGGGCATTGGAGCCCGTTGTGATCCAATGAGAGGATAATTAGGAAGGCAAATGCAATGTTAGCATTCATGTCGAGAGGGCTAGAATACAAGATCAGGGATACACCTCTTGAGGCCATATAAGGTTCTGGCCAGACCTTTTATGGAGTATTGTGAGCAGTTTTGGGCTCCATATCCAAGGAAGGAAGTGCTGGCCTTGGAAAGCGTCCAGAGGAGATTCACAAGAATGATCCCTGGAATGAAGAACTTGTTGTATGAGGAGGGGCTGAGGACTCTGGGTCTGTACTCGTTGGAATTTAGAAGGATGAGGGGGGATCTTATTGATCAGGATACTGCGAGGCCTGGATAGAGTAGACATGGAGAGCATGTTTCCACTTGTAGGAGGAACTAGAAGCAGAGGACACAATCTCCGATTGAAGGGACGATCCTTTAAAACAGAGATGAGGAGGAATTTCTTCAGCCAGAGGGTGGTGAATCTGTGGAACTCTTCGCCGCAGAAGGCTGTGGAGGCCAAATCACTGAGTGTCTTCAAGACAGAGATAGATAGGTTCCTGATTAATAAGGGGATCAGGGTTTATGGGGAGAAGGCTGGAGAATGGGGATGAGAAACATATCAGCCATGATTGAATGGCGGAGCAGACTTGATCGGCCGAATGGCCTAATTCTGTTCCTATGTCGTATGGTCTTAATTTGGAAGGGGTTCAGGGAAGGTCAAGGTTTGGGTTTAAAGAAGGAGAACAGGGTTAATAAAGCTGTCTGAATAGAAGCAGAAAGAGCAAAGGAATGCATGGGACTGCTGGATTAAGAGCCAGTCCAGCGTCCTCTCTGCATGCTGTGTCATTCTATTATTGTTTTATCAGAGGAGAAAATACTTTGAGCCAGAGAGTTAGAACTCCAATAGACTGAAATGAGAAATCAATAATAAATATTAACATTGTAGGGCAGCACGGTGGCACAGTGGTTAGCACTGCTGCCTCACGGCGTCGAGGACCTAGGTTCCATCCCGGCCCTGGGTCACTGTCTGTGTGGAGGTTGCACATTCTCCCCTTGTCTGCGTGAGTCTCGCCCCCACAACCCAAAATGAAGTGCAGGGTAGGTGGATTGGCCACGCTAAATTGCCCCTTAATTGAGAAAAAAAATTGGTTGCTCTAAATTAAAGACAAAAATAAATTAATATTAGCACTGCAAACAAATTGGAATCGAGATGAATTAGAATGAGAGCACAGAATGTGTAACAATGGAAGGATGTAGTGTTGTGTTATTGTTTCACTATATTTATGATACAGTAATCCTACTACTTTCTTGCAGACGTTATGGAAGGCTGTCACATCTAAGATGGAATAAATTGAATCGCAAAGCCTTGAGTAAACTGGTGTTCAGACTAATGGAGCTTTACGACATTGACCCAGGTACATGTGAATATTGTTACCACACACATCCTTTCAGCCAATACATGTTCTACCACCTTATGTTTTTGTTGTATATCCTCTTACATAGCTCCCGTTGTTGACTACCAAAACTTGCATCCATGTCTTAGACAGTTCCAAATACACTTACAAGCTGCAACTGTTAATAATTAAACTGCTTGGTGCAGTTGATGAAAATGACGTATATTTCATCCATCACTGATGGGAACAACACTGATGTACACTCTGTATAGAAAATCGCCTGAGTGGCAAGGAGAGTTCCTTCCCTGCCCCCCAAAAAAAATCATTTTTTTTCATTTATACTCTAATTTGATAGCACGTTCAAATCTACCCACATGTGCTGCATTGAAAAATACAAGGAAATTAATTACTTAAATAGTGTCCAACTTTTATTAAACGGAGGATGAGATTGACCTACAGAACAATGGAACATTACAGCGCAGTACAGGCCTTTCGGCCATCGATGTTGCGCCGACCTGTGAAACCAATCTAAAGCCCATCTACACGATTTCTTTATCATCCATATGTTTATCCAATGACCATTTAAATGCCCTTAATGTTGGCGGGTCCACTACTGTTGCAGGCAGGGCATTCCACGCCCTTACTACTCTCTGTGTAAAGAACCTACCTCTGACATCTGTCCTATATCTATCTCCCCTCAATTTCAAGCTGTGTCCCCTCTTGCTAGCCATCACCATCCGAGGAATAAGGCTCTCACTGTCCACCCTATCTAATCCTCTGATCATCTGGTATGCCTCAATTAAGTCACCTCTTAACCTTCTTCTCTCCAACGAAAACAGCCTCAAGTCCCTCAGCCTTTCCTCATAAGATCTTCCCTCCATACCATGCAACATCCTGGTAAATCTCCTCTGCACCCTTTCCAATGCTTCCACATCCTTCCTGTAATGCGCCGACCAGAACTGCCACAATACTACAAATGCGGCCGCGACAGAGTTTTGTACAGCTGCAACATGACTTCATGGCTCCGAAACTTAATCCCTCTCGCTAAAAGCTAACACACTGTATGCCTTCTTAACATCCATACCAACCTGGTTGGCAACTTTCAGGGATCTATGTACATGGACACCGAGATCTCTCTGCTCATCGACACTACCAAGAATCTTACCATTAGCCCAATACTCTGTCTTCCTGTTCTTCCTTCCAAAATGAATCACCTCACACTTTTCTGTATTAAACTCCATTTGCCACTTCTCAGCCCAGCTCTGCAGCTTATCTATGACCCTGTGTAACCTGCAACTTCCTTCCGCACTGTCCACAACTCCACCGACTTTAGTGTCATCCGCAAATTTACTCAGCCATCCTTCTACGCCCTCCTCCAGGTCACAGACAGGGTGGCCCCAAAACAAATCCTTGTGGTACACCACTAGTAACTGAACTCCAGGCTGAACATTTCCCATCAACCACCACCCTCTGTCTTCTTAAAGCGAGCCAATTTCTGATCCAAACTGCTAAATCACTCTGAATCCCATGCCTCCGCATTTTCTGCAATAGACTACCGTGGGGAACCTTATCAAACGCTTTACTGAAATCCATATACACCACATCAACTGCTTTACCCTCATCCACCTGTTTGGTCACCTTCTTGAAGAACTCAATAAGATTTGTGAGGCACGACCTACCCTTCACAAAACCGTGTTGACTCCCCCTAATCAAATTATTCCTTTCCAGATGATTATAAATCCTATCTCTTATAATCCTTTCCAAGACTTTGCACACAACAGAAGTAAGGCACACTGGTCTATAGTTACTGGGGTTGTCTCTACTCCCCTTTTTGAACAAGGGGACATCATAGGCTATCCTCCAGTCCTCTAGCGCTTTTCCTGTAGACAAAGATGACGTAAAGATCAAAGCCAAAAGCTCTGCAATCTCCTCCCTAGCTTCCCAGTGAATCCTAGGATAAATCCCATCCAGCCCAAGGGATTTATCTATTTTCACACTTTCCAGAATTGCTAACACCTCCTCCTTGTGAAACTCAATCCTGTCTAGTCTAGTAGCCTGTATCTCAGTATTCTCCTCGACAATATTGTCTTTTTCCTGTGTGAATACTGGCGAAAAATATTCATTTATCACCTCTCCTATCTCCTCGGACTCCATGCACAACTTCCAACTACTGTCCTTGACTGCCCCTTCTCTTACCTAGTCATTCTTTTTAGAATTAGAACAGTACAGCACAGAACAGACCCTTCGGCCCTCGATGTTGTGCCGAGCAATGATCACCCTACTCAAGCCCACGTATACCTATCCCAGTAACCCAACAACCCCCATTAACCTTATTTTTTAGGACACTAAGGGCAATTTAGCATGGCCAATCCACCTAACCCACACATCTTTGGACTGTGGGAGGAAACCGGAGCACCCGGAGGAAACCCACGCACACACGGGGAGGATGTGCAGACTCCGCACAGACAGTGACCCAGCCGGGAATCGAACCTGGGACCCTGGAGCTGTGAAGCATTTATGCTAACCACCATGCTACCGTGCTGCCTTTTATTCCTGACATACCTATAGAAATATTTAGGGTTTTCCTTGATCCTATCCGCCAAGGACTTTGCCTGTCCCCTCCTGGCTCTTCTTAGCTCTCTCTTTAGGTCATTCCTGGCTAACTTGTAACTCTCAAGCGCCCTAACTGAACCTTCATGTCTCATCTATACATAAGCCTCCTTCTTCCTCTTGACAAATTATTCAACTATGGTTCCCTCGCTCGACCACTTCCTCCCTGCCTGACAGGTACATACTTATCAAGGACACGCAGTAGCTGTTCCTTGAACAAGCTCCATATTTCAATTGTGCCCATCCCGTGCAGTTTCCTTCCCCATCCTATGCATCCTAAGTGTTGCCTAATTGCATCATAATTGCCTTTCCCCCAGCTATAATTCTTGCCTTGCGGTATATACCTATCCCTTTCCATCGCTAAAGTAAACGTAACTGAATTGTGGTCACTATCACCAAAGTGCTCACCTGCCTCCAAATCTAACACCTGTCCTGGTTCATTACCCAGTATCAAATCCAATATGGCCTCGCCTCTTGTTGGCCTGTGTACATACTGTGTCAGGAAACCCTCCTGCACACATTGGACAAAATCTAAAGTACTGGAACTATAGCGTTTCCAGTCAATATTTGTCCCCCATAACAACTACCCTGTTACTTTCGCTCCTATCCAGAATCATCTTTGCAATCCTTTCCTCTTCATCTCTGGAACTTTTCGGAGGCCTATAGAAGACTCCCAACAGGGTGACCTCTCCTTTCCTGTTTCTAACCTCAGCCCATAGCACCTCAGTAGATGGGTCCTCATCAAACGTCCTTTCTACCACCGTAATGCTGTCCGTGACTAACAATGCCACCCCTCCCCCTCTTTTACCACCTTCCCTGAGCTTACTGAAATATCTAAACCCTGGCACCTGCAACAATCATTCCTGACCCTGCTCTATCCATGTCTCCGAAATGACCACAACATCGAAGTCCCAGTACTTGATCGAAGTACACTGGTCGCTATGCGCCTGAAAAGCAGCATGGCCGCAGCGCAACACGACCGGTAGATGACGGGAGATCCAGTGGGATCTACCCAGCTCGCCATATCTCGTAACATCTAACATGATCACACGAGACTTTGTGATGTGAACCCCGTACATTATTGGGGTCACTTTGGGGAACATCTGCATATAAGATTGAGACAGCTCGTGCGGGTGGGGAGGGCTGGCGGGGACTCGCTCCCCGACTGTATCCCCACCGACTCTCGCCCCCCCCCCCCCCCCCGCCCCAGATTCTCTATCCCCACCCCAGACTCTCTCCTCCGCCCCAGATTATATTTTCTGCTCCCAGACACATTATTCTGCCTGCAGACACACTCTTCAGTCCTCGGACCTCTCTTCCTAACCCCCCCCACCCCTTTCCTAGGCGCTCTCTTCCTCCCCTCCCCGGAGACTCTCCTCTTCAGACCCAGCCGCTCTATTCGTTGTCCCCCCACCCCCAGAAGCTCTCTTCCTCACCCCCAGAAGCACCCTCCAATCCCTCAGACCCGTCACCCAGACACTCCCCCACCCTCGGGACACTCCCCCATCCTCCGGACACTCCTCCACCCTCGGGACACCCCTGATAGTGAGTTGGGGTTTGAGGGTTGCCGTCATCCTTGCCCCCAGCACTTGACTCCCCCCGACACTCCCTCCCCCCGACACTCCCTCCCCCCCGACACTCCCTCCCCCCCGACACCCCCTCCCCCCCGACACTCCCTCCCCCCGACACTCCCTCCCCCCGACACTCCCTCCCCCCGACACTCCCTCCCCCGACACTCCCTCCCCCGACACTCCCTCCCCCCGACACTCCCTCCCCCCGACACTCCCTCCCCCCGACACTCCCTCCCCCCCGACACTCCCTCCCCCCCGACACTCCCTCCCCCCGACACTCCCTCCCCTCCACTCCGACACTCCCTCCACTCCGACACTCCCTCCCCCCCGACACTCCCTCCCCCGACACACCCCTCCCTCGACAGTCCCTCCCCCCGACACTCCCTCCCCCCGACACTCCCTCCCCCCGACACTCCCTCCCCCCCGACACTCCCTCCCCCCGACACTCCCTCCCCCCGACACTCCCTCCCCCCGACACTCCCTCCCCCCGACACTCCCTCCCCCCGACACTCCATCCCCCCGACACTCCATCCCCCCCGACACTCCCTCCCCCCCGACACTAACTCCCCCCCGACACTCCCTCCACTCCGACACTCCCTCCACTCCGACACTCCCTCCCCCGACACTCCCTCCCCCCCGACACTCCCTCCCCCCCGACACTCCCTCCCCCCCGACACTCCCTCCCCCCCCGACACTCCCTCCCCCCCCGACACTCCCTCCCCCCCCGACACTCCCTCCCCCCCGACACTCCCTCCCCCCCGACACTCCCTCCCCCCGACTCTCGGCCCCCGACTCTCGGCCCCCTGGACTCTCGCCCGCACCGTCTCTCGCGCCCCCGGGCTCTCTCGCGCCCCCGGACTCTCGCGCCCCCGGACTCTCGCGCCCCCGGACTCTCGCGCCCCCGGACTCTCGCGCCCCCGGACTCTCGCGCCCCCGGACTCTCGCGCCCCCGGACTCTCGCGCCCCCGGACTCTCGCGCCCCGGGACTCTCGCGCCCCCGGACTCTCGCGCCCCCGGACTCTCGCCCCGCCGGACTCTCGAGCCCCCGGCCTCTCGTGCCCCCGGCCTCTCGCCCCGCCGGACTCTCGCCCGCACCGACTCTCGCCCGCACCGACTCTCGCCCGCACCGACTCTCGCCCGCACCGACTCTCGCCCGCACCGACTCTCGCCCGCACCGACTCTCGCCCGCACCGACTCTCGCCCGCACCGACTCTCGCCCCCACGGACTCTCGCCCCTCCGACTCTCGCCCGGATTCTCTTTCCCCCCCCCACAGATTCCCTCCTCATGGAACATAGAACATTACAGCGCAGTACAGTCCCTTCGGCCCTCGCTGTTGCGCCGACCTTTGACACCCCTCTAAAGCCCATCTACACTATTCCCTTATCGTCCATATGTCTATTCAATGACCATTTGAATGCGTTTAGTGTTGGCGAGTCCACGACTGTTGCAGGCAGGGCATTCCACGCCCTTACTACTCTCTGAGTAAAGAACCTACCTCTGATATCTGTCCTATATCTATCTCCCCTCAATTTAAAGCTATATCCCCTCGTGCTGGACATCACCATCCGAGGAAAAAGGCTCTCACTGTCCACCCTATCTAATCCTCTGATCTCCTTGTATGCCTCAATTAAGTCACCTCTTAACAATCTCTCTAATGAAAACAGCCTCAAGTCCCTCAACCTTTCCTCCATACCGGGCAACATCCTGGTAAATCTGCTCTGCACTTGTTCCTCTGCCCCCGGATTCTCTTTTCCGCTCCCAGATGTACTCTTCCATCCCCCCCCAGACGCGCTCTTCATCCCCGTTCACCCCCGCCCTCCAGCTGCTCTCTTCCTCATCCCTTCCTCACCAACTAGACAATCCCTCCAACCCCCCAGACCCTCCCCCCAACCCCCCAGACCCTCCCCCCAACCCCCCAGACCCTCCCCCAACCCCCCCAGACCCTCCCCCAACCCCCAGACCCTCCCCCCCGACCCCCCAGACCCGACCCCCCAGACCCTCCCCCCAACCCCCAGACCCTCCCCCCCACCCCCAGACCCTCCCCCCCAACCCCCCAGACCCTCCCCCAACCCCCCAGACCCTCCCCCAGACCCTCCCCCAACCCCCCAGACCCTCCCCCAACCACCCAGACCCTCCCCCAACCACCCAGACCCTCCCCCAACCACCCAGACCCTCCCCCCACCCCCCAGACCCTCCCCCCCACCCCCAGACCATCCCCCAACCACGCAGACCCCCCCAATCCCCAGACCCTCCCCCCACGCCCAGACCCTTCCCCAACCACCCAGACCCTCCCCCCAACCCCCCAGACCCTCCCCCCAACCCCCCAGACCCTCCACCAACCCCCCAGACTCTCCCCCCAACCCCCAAGACCCTACCCCCAACCCCCCAGATCCTCCCCCTAACCCTCCAGACCCTCCCCCCCCCCCCCAACCCCCCAGCCCCTCCCCCCCCCCCCCTCCCCCCCCCCCCCCAACCCCCCAGACACTCCCCCACCCTCCGGACACTCCCCCACCCTCCGGACATTCCCTACCCTCCGGACACTCCTCTACCCTCAGGACACTCCCTCAAATCCCCCAGACCATCCACCCAGACACTCCTCCACCTTCTGGACACTCCCCCATCCTCTGGACACAACCCCCAGAAAATTCTCCCAACTCCCCGACCCCCAGACGCTCGCTCCAACCCCCAGACGCTCGCTCCAACCCCCAGACGCTCGCCCCGACGCCCAGCCGCTCGCCCCGACGCCCAGCCGCTCGCCCCGACGCCCAGCCGCTCGCCCCGACGCCCAGACGCTCGCCCAGACGCTCGCCCCGACGCCCAGATGCTCGCCCCGACGTCCAGACGCTCGCCCCGACCCCCAGACGCACACCTTCCATCAGCCTTCCTGGCGCTCTCCCTCCCCCCACCTTTCAGACCCCCATCCCCAGCCTTCCAGACGCTCCCACTCCCCAACCTTTCCATCCTCCCCACTTACCCCACCCCACCACACATTAGCCCCACACCCAGATGCTTACCCCTCCCCCACCACCCTGACACTTCCATCCGCCCCCCCATCATATACTTTCCCCACCCATCCCAGACATTTCCCCTACCCCCCACCCACCCAGACACACCCACAACCCCAACCTCAGATAGCACCCCCAGACACTCCCCACCCTCCATACCAACACTCTTTTCCCCTCCCACACACACTCCCTCCTCCCCCCAGACACTCGCACCGACCCCCAGACCCTCGCACCGACCCCCAGACCCTCGCACCGACCCCCAGACACTCGCACCGACCCCCAGACACTCTCACCGACCCCCAGACACTCTCACCGACCCCCAGACACTCGCACCGACCCCCAGACACTCTCACCGACCCCGAGAACCTCGCACCGACCCCCACACACTGGCACCGACCCCCACACACTGGCACTGACCCCCAGACACTCTCACCGACCCCCACACACTCTCACCGACCCCCACACACTCGCACCGATCCCCAGACACTCTCACCGACCCCCAGACACTCTCACCGACCCCCAGACACTCTCACCGACCCCCCAGACACTCTCACCGACCCCCAGACACTCTCACCGACCCCCAGACCACTCTCACCGACCCCCAGACACTCTCACCGACCCCCAGACACTCTCACCGACCCCCAGACACTCTCACCGACCCCCAGACACTCTCACCGACCCCCAGACACTCTCACCGACCCCCAGACACCCTCACCGACCCCCAGACACTCTCACCGACCCCCAGACAATCTCACCGACCCCCAGACACTCGCACCGACCCCCAGACACTCTCACCGACCCCCAGACCCTCACACCGACCCCCACACACTGGCACCGACCCCCACACACTGGCACTGACCCCCAGACACTCTCACCGACCCCCAGACACTCTCACCGACCCCCAGACCCTCGCACCGACCCCCAGACACTCTCACCGACCCCCAGACACTCTCACCGACCCCCGACACTCTCACCCTACCCCCAGACACTCTCACCGACCCCAGACCCTCGCACCGACCCCCAACACTCTCACCGACCACCAGACACTCTCACCGACCCCAGACACTCTCACCGACCCCAGACACTCTCACGACCCCCACCTCTCACCGACCCCCAGACACTCTCACACGGCCCCCAGACACTCGCACCGACCCCCAGACACTCTCACCGACCCCCAGACCCTCTCACCGACCCCCAGACACTCTCACCGACCCCCAGACACTCTCACCGACCCCCACACACTCGCACCGCCCCCCACACACTCGCACCGACCCCCAGACACACTCACCCGACCCCCAGACACTCTCACCGACCCCCAACACTCTCACCGACCCCCAGACACTCTCACCGACCCCCAGACACTCTCACCGACCCCCAGACACTCTCACCGACCCTCCAGACACTCTCACCGACCCCCAGACACTCTCACCGACCCCCAGACACTCTCACCCACCCCCCACACACTCGCACCGACCCCCAGACACTGGCACCGACCCCCAGACACTCGCACCGACCCCCAGACACTCGCACCGACCCCCACACACTCGCACCGACCCCCAGACACTCTCACCGACCCCAGACACTCTCACCCGCCCCCAGACACTCTCACCGACCCCCAGACACTCTCACCGACCCCTAGACACTCTCACCGACCCCTAGACACTCTCACCGACCCCCAGACACTCTCACCGACCCCCAGACACTCTCACCGACCCCTAGACACTCTCACCGACCCCCAGACACTCTCACCGACCCCCAGACACTCTCAACCGACCCCCAGACACTCTCACCGACCCCCAGACACTCTCACCGACCCCCAGACACTCTCACCGACCCCCAGACACCCTCACCGACCCCCAGACACTCTCACCGACCCCCAGACACTCGCACCGACCCCCAGACACTCGCACCGACCCCCAGACACTCGCACCGACCCCCAGACACTCTCACCGACCCCCAGACCCTCACCCGACCCCCACACACTGGCACCGACCCCCACACACTGGCACTGGACCCCCAGACACTCTCACCGACCCCCAGACACTCTCACCGACCCCCAGA
The DNA here is from genome assembly GCF_902713615.1 of Scyliorhinus canicula. Classification (NCBI taxonomy): domain Eukaryota; kingdom Metazoa; phylum Chordata; class Chondrichthyes; order Carcharhiniformes; family Scyliorhinidae; genus Scyliorhinus; species Scyliorhinus canicula. The sequence continues at coordinate 13,531,115 of NC_052166.1, read as the reverse complement.
CCCTCGCACCGACCCCCAGACACTCTCACCGACCCCCAGACACTCTCACCGACCCCAGACACTCTCACCGACCCCCAGACACTCTCACCGACCCCCCAGACCTCGCACCGACCCCCAGACACTCTCAACCGACCCCCAGACACTCTCACCGACCCCCAGACACTCTCAACCGACCCCCAGACACTCTCACCGACCCCCAGACACTCTCACCCGACCCCCAGACACTCTCACCGACCCCCACACACTCGCACCGACCCCCAGACACACTCACCGACCCCCAGACACTCTCACCGACCCCCAGACACTCTCACCGACCCCCAGACACACTCACCGACCCCCAGACACTCTCACCGACCCCCAGACACTCTCACCGACCCCCAGACACTCTCACCGACCCCCAGACACTCTCACCGACCCCCAGACACTCTCACCGACCCTCCAGACCACTCTCAACCGACCCCCAGACACTCTCACCGACCCCCAGACACTCTCACCGACCCCCACACACTGGCACCGACCCCCAGACACTCGCACCGACCCCCAGACACTCGCACCGACCCCCAGACACTCGCACCGACCCCCAGACACTCGCACCGACCCCCAGACACTCTCACCGACCCCCAGACACTCTCACCGACCCCAGACAACTCTCACCGACCCCCAGACACTCTCACCGACCCCTAGACACTCTCACCGACCCCCAGACACTCTCACCGACCCCCAGACACTCTCACCGACCCCCAGACACTCTCACCGACCCCTAGACACTCTCACCGACCCCTAGACACTCTCACCGACCCCTAGACACTCTCACCGACCCCCAGACACTCTCACCGACCCCCAGACACTCTCACCGACCCCCACACACTGGCACCGACCCCCAGACACTCTGACCGACCCCCAGACACTCTGACCGACCCCCGACCCTCGCACTGACCCCCGGACCCTCGCACCGACCCCCCGGACCCTCGCACCGACCCCCAGACACTCTCACCGACCCCCAGACCCTCGCACCGCCCCCCGGACCCTCGCACCGACCCCCGGACCCTCGCACCGACCCCCAGACACTCTCACCGACCCCCAGACAACCCTCACCGACCCCCAGACACTCTCCCCGACCCCCCAGACACTCTCAACCGACCCCCAGACACTCGCACCGACCCCCAGACACTCTCACCGACCCCCAGACCCTCTCACCGACCCCCACACACTGGCACCGACCCCCACACACTGGCACGGACCCCCAGACACTCTCACCGACCCCCAGACACTCCCACCGACCCCCAGACCCTCGCACACGACCCCCAGACACTCTCACCGACCCCCAGACACTCTCACCCGACCCCCAGACACTCTCACCGACCCCCAGACACTCCTCACCGACCCCCAGACCCTCGCACCGACCCCCAGACACTCTCACCGACCCCCAGACACTCTCACCGACCCCCAGACACTCTCACCGACCCCCAGACACTCTCACCGACCCCCAGAACACTCCTCACCGACCCCCAGACACTCTCACCGCCCCCCAGACACTCTCACCGACCCCCACACACTCGCACCGACCCCCAGACACACTCACCGACCCCCAGACACTCTCACTGACCCCCAGACACTCTCAACCGACCCCCAGACACACATCACCGACCCCCAGACACTCTCACCGACCCCCAGACACTCTCACCGACCCCACAGACACTCTCAACCGACCCCAGACACTCTCACCGACCCCCAGACCACTCTCACCGACCCTCCAGACACTCTCAACCGCCCCCAGACACTCTCACCGACCCCCAGACACTCTCACCGACCCACCCACACTGGCACCGACCCCCAGACACTGGCACGACCCCCAGACACTCGCACCGACCCCCAGACACTCGCACCGACCCCCAGACACTCGCACCGACCCCCAGACACTCTCACCGACCCCACGACCTCTCACCGACCCCAGACACTCTCACCGACCCCCAGACACTTCACCGACCCCTAGACACCTCACCGACCCCCTAGACACTCTCACCGACCCCCAGACACTCTCACCGACCCCCAGACACTCTCACCGACCCCTTTACACTCTCACCGACCCCTAGACACTCTCACCCACCCCTAGACACTCTCACCGACCCCAGACACTCTCACCGACCCCCAGAACACTCTCACCGACCCCCACACACTGGCACCGACCCCCAGACACTCTGACCGGACCCCCAGACACTCTGACCGCCCCCAGAACCCTCGCCTGACCCCCAGACCCACTCTCAGACACTCTCACCGACCCCTCTAGACACTCTCACCAGGACCCCTAGACACTCTCAACCGGGGGGGGACCCCTAGACACTCTCACCCGAACCCCCAGACACTCTCACCGACCCCAGACACTCTCACCGACCCCACAACACTGGCAACCTGACCCCAGACACTCTTGAACCGGACCCCAGACACTCTGACCGACCCCCAGACCCTCGCAGACCCCCGGACCCTCGCACCGACCCCCGACCCTCGACCGACCCCCAGACACTCTACCGACCCCCAGACCCTCGCACGCCCCCGGACCCTCGCACCGACCCCCGGACCCTCGCACCAACCCCCGGACCCTCGCACCGGCCCCCGGACCCTCGCACCGACCCCCTGCCCCTGGCACCGACCCCCAGCCCCTGGCACCGACCCCCAGACACTCTCACCGACCCCCAGACACTCCCTCCTCCCCCCAGACCTCACACCCGACCCAGACACTCTCACCGACCCTCCAGACACTCTCACCGACCCCCAGACACTCTCACCGACCCCCAGACCCTCGCACCGACCCCCAGACACTCTCACCGACCCCCAGACACTCTCACCGACCCCCAGACACACTCACCGACCCCCAGACCCTCTGACCGACCCCCAGACACCCTGACCGACCCCCAGACACTCTGACCGACCCCCAGACACTCTGACCGACCCCCAGACACTCTCACCGACCCCCAGACACTCTCACCGACCCTCCAGACACTCTCACCGACCCCCAGACACATCTCACCGACCCCCAGACACTCTCACCGACCCCCAGACACTCTCACCGACCCCGGACACTCTCACCGACCCCCGGACACTCTCACCGACCCCCCGGACCCTCGCACCGACCCCCGGACCCTCGCACCGACCCCCTGGACACTCTCACCGACCCCCAGACACTCTGACCGACCCCCAGACACTGGCACCGACCCCCAGACACTGGCACCGACCCCCAGACACGCTCACCGACCCCCAGACACTCCCTCCTCCCCCCAGACACTCCCACCGACCCCCAGACACTCTCACCGACCCTCCAGACACTCTCACCGACCCCACAGACACTCTGACCGACCCCCAGACCCTCGCATCGACCCCCAGACACTCTCACCGACCCCCAGACACTCTCACCGACCCCCAGACACACTCACTGACCCCCAGACCCTCTGACCGAACCCCCAGACACTCTGACCGACCCCCAGACCTCTGACCGACCCCCAGACACTCTGAACGACCCCCAGACACTCTCACCGACCCCCAGACACTCTCACCGACCCCCAGACACTCTCACCGACCCTCCAGACACTCTCAACGACCCCCAGACACTCTCACCGACCCCCAGACACTCTCACCGACCCCCAGACACTCTCACCGACCCCCAGACCCTCGCACCGACCCCCAGACACTCTCACCGACCCCCAGACACTCTCACCGACCCCAGACACTCTCACCGACCCCCAGACACTCTCACCGACCCCACACACTGGCACCGACCCCCAGACACTTCGCACCGACCCCCAGACACTCTCACCGACCCCCAGACACTCTCAACCGACCCCCAGACACTCTCAACCGGACCCCCAGACACTCTCACCGACCCCCAGACACTCTACCGACCCCCAGACACTCTCACCGACCTCCAGACACTCTCAACTCGACCCCCAGACACTCTCAACCGACCCCAGACACTCTCACCGACCCCCAGACACTCTCACCGACCCCCACCACACTCTCACCCGACCCCCACACACTGGCCAACCGACCCCCAGACACTCGCATCGACCCCCAGACAACTCGCACCGACCCCCAGACACCTCTCACCGACCCCACGGACAATCTACCCTCTCACCGACCCCCAACACTTCACCGGACCCCCATACACTCTCACCGAACCCCAGACACTCTCGACCGACCCCCCACACACTCGCACCGACCCCCATACACTCTCACCACCTGACCCCCATACACTCTCACCGACCCCCAGACACTCTCACCGACCCCCAGACACTCTCACCGACCCCCCACACACTGGCAACGACCCCACACACTCTCAACCGACCCACACTCACTCTCACCGACACCCGCGCACTCCCACCCTGATGCCCACGCACTCTCACCGACACCCGTACACTCTCACCGACCCCCACACACTGGCACCGTACCCCCACACACTGGGCACCGACCCCCACGCACTCTCACCGACCCCCATGCACTCTCACCGACCCCCACGCACTCTCACCGACCCCACACACTCTCACCGACCCCCACGCACTCTCACCGACCCCCAGACACTCTCACCGACCCCCACGCACTCTCACCGACCCCCACGTACTGGCACCGACCCCCAGACACTCTCACCGACCCTCCAGACACTGGCACCGACCCCCGGACACTCTCACCGACCCCCAGACACTCTCACCCGACCGTCCAGACACCTGGCACCGACCCCCGGACACTCTCACCGACCCCCAGACACTCTCACCGACCCTCCAGACACTCTCACCGGACCCCCAGACACTCTCACCGACCCTCCAGGACACTGGCACCGGACCCCCAGACACTGGCACCGACCCCCAGACACTGGCACCGGCCCCCACACCACTGGCACCGTCCCCCAGACACTGGCAACCGGCCCCCACACACTGGCAGCCGACCCCCACGCACTGGCACCGACCCCCACGCACTGTCACCGGCCCCCACACACCTGGCACCGGACCCCCCAGACACTGGCACCGGCCCCCAGACACTGGCACCGTACCCCCACGCACATCTCACCGACCCCCAGACACTGGCACCGACCCCCACACACTGGCACCGACCCCCAGACACTGGCACCGGCCCCCACACAACCTGCACCGCCCCCAGACACTGGGCACCGGCCCCCACACACTGGCACCGACCCCCAGACAACTGGCACCTGGCCCCCACACACTGGCTCCGACCCCCAGACACTGGCACCGGCCCCCACACACTGGCACCGGCCCCCACACACTGGCACCGGCCCACACACTGGCACCGGCCCCCACACACTGGCACCGGCCCCCACACACTGGCACCGGCCCCCACACACTGGCACCGGCCCCACACACTGGCACCGACCCCCACACACTCGCACCGACCCCCAGACACTCGCACCGACCCCCGGACACTCGCACCTGCCCCCACGCACTGGCACCGACCCCCACACACTGGCACCGACCCCCAGACACTCGCACCAACCCCCAGACACTCTCACCGGCCCCCACACACTGGCACCGACCCCCAGACACTCTCACCTCACTGCAGTCTTTCTCCCCCCCAACAAAACCCCCTTGATCCAATGTCAATGTGCCGCTGCTTGTCATTTGGAATACAGATAGATGGCAGTGTGTCCCTCTGCGAAGGTGTCGGACTGTAATTATCGGGACACTGAGAATCCTCCATCCTCCCTGTGTGAGTTCAGCGTTTAAGTGATCACATTTAACTTTGGATTTTCACAGTAACTTTATTGCAGTTGTTAATGTAAGCCTACTTGTGACACTGATAAAGATTATTATTAGTCTGCACATCTCAACCACTCCAGCTTGTGATGAGCTGATATGTGGTGATGGGAACGTGAATGTGGGTGGTCCGGAGGGGACTGAATCCAAGATATAGAATCCCTCCATGATCCTGGCTGGAATCAAACCTGGGAGAAGATTTTCAGTTGCTGTCTGGGATGCCAATGTCCTCACTTTCCCATGGACTTGAATGTTTACTGTACTTTCCTGTGAAGTGTCCGTTGCAGGCACAGATTGAGAAGACCCTGCAATGTTTTTCTTTAAGAACTCCAGGTGCTGATGAGATGTGTTGTACACTTCACAACTGAATATTACTCTGCAGAGATGTCTCTGATTCCACGGCAGAAAGTGTGCGTATTGAAAGGGGCGGGCACTCTGAACATTTCCCATACTGACAGCTCCTCATGACAGCCACGTTTAAGTAAACGCACTAGTTTTCTCATTGAAATTTTGTTACTGACTTAGATTAATATGTGACGGAAATATTTGTAGGGTGATGTGAATAACTTAAAATAGGAGGACCTTCTGTTGAATTGGGACGTCTGTTGTAAAAGAGAATCCAAAAGGGTGCCGCAGTGGCTAGCACTGCTGCCTCACACACTGAAGACCCATGAGACCATAGGACGTAGGAGCAGAATTAGGCCACTCGGCCCATTGGGTGCTCCGCCATTCAATCACAGCTGATATTTTTCTCAGCCTCGTTCTTCTGCTTTCTCCCATAATTTCTGATCCCAATAACCCACGGGATTCGTCCCGGCCCCGGGTCACTGTCCGTGTGGAGGTTACACGTTCTCCCCGTGGTCTGAATGGCCATGCTAAATTGCCCCTTAATTGCATAAAAATAATTGGATCCCTTAAATGTATAAAAAGAAAGAAAGAGAATCCAAGGTGCATATCAAGGCTCTCCATTTTACACAAATACACAGTCTGCATTTTTCGGATATACACAGAACTCTCCATTTGACACGTGTATAAATCTCTTTAATTTTACAGATAAACACCAAGATCTCCATTTTACACATATACATTGTTCTTCATTTTACACACTCTCCCATTTTACATATACACAGCCCTCAAAACATACGCACAGCTCCCCATTTTACACATCTACCAGTTCTCCATTTTACACATCATAGATTATCATAGAATTTACAGTGGAGAAGGAGGCCATTCGGCTCATCAAGTATGTACCGGCCCTTGGGAAGAGCATCCCACCCAAGCTCATACCTCCATCCTATCCCCGTAACCCAGCCTAATCTTTTTGGACACTAAGGGCAATTTATCATGGCTAATCCACCTAACCTGCATATCTTTGGACTGTGGGAGGAAACCGGAGCACCCGGAGGAAAACCCACGCAGACCATGGGGAGGATGTGCAGACTAACGCACAGACAGTGACCCAAGCTGGGAATCGAACCTGGGACCCTGGAGTTGTGAAGCAACTGTGCTAACCACTGTGCTACCATGCCACTCACTGTTTATATAGACAATTATAAAGATTAATGACCCTCTGTGAGAGGCATTAAACTGCCTCAGATGTTGTCATATAATCCATAGATTCCCTACAGTGCAGAGGAGGCATTTAACCCCTCGAATCTGCACTGTTGTGATCTGTGATATAAATGTAATGATGTACACAGAATACGTAGTTGTTTTAACTAGAAAGATGATTTATTAATAAACATGTGGAAATATAACTAACAGATTACTATACAGACACTGGCTTCTAAATGAATTACGTGAATTCTCCAGGGACTATATGTGCGACTATCCTTGTGTACATCCTACTACCAATTGGCGGGTATCTCAAGTCACGTGATGTATGTCTGACGCCACCAACTGTTGGAGGTAGCATTTCTGTCTACGGAACTATGCCAGGCATATCACCACATGCACTGGCCCTCCAAAGAGCACCCCGCCCAGGCCCACACCCCCGCAAGCCCACAAATTGATTTGTGGCCAATCCGCCCAATCTGTACATCTTTGGACCATAGGAAGAAACCGGAGGAAACTACGCAGACACTGGGAGAAAGTGTAAACACCACACAGACAGTCACCCAAGGGCAGAGTTGAACCTGGGCCCCTCGTGCCGTCAGGCAGAAGTCCAACCACTGTGCTACCGTGCCCTTTCTTATTTCACCCTGCCACAGTCACGATCGATCTTGTACTGCTGTTTTCCTTTGCGTTCCTGGATTAGAGAGGGATCAATAGACCTTGGGTTCCTGTTCACTATCCAGTGCAAAGTGGGTGTGCAGTGATGAAATCACTGTTAAATCATCTCGTTATTGGATGTTGTGTGAAATGTGACTATTTGATCATACAATGAAGGATATGCATTCAGGTGACATTGAGAGGAGAGGACCGTTCACCAGCCCAGAATAGCTTGATCTCTGCTCTAGGGCAGCAAATTGGACAGAAGGGAAAATCAAGTTTACAGACTGAGTATACACTATATCATCAGGAATTAAAGACATTATGAAAAGTTGCCTGAGACAAGCCTGCAGTGGGTGACGAATATACTTTCCTTTTACATGTTGAGCATATATCCTGTAGCATGATACATGAGCACAGTAAGAAGTCTTACAACACCAGGTTAAAGTCCAACAGGTTGTTTTCAAACACGAGCTTTCGGAGCGCAGCTCCTTCCTCAGGTGACTGGAGAGGTTTGATCCAGAAACATTTATATAGGACAAAGTCAGCGATCTCCACATCATGATACATGAGTCAGTTGAGTGCAGTGCTTGCAAAATGCTTGCACTTCACCTGATGAAGGAGCAGTGCTCTGAAAGCTTGTGATTTCAAATAAACCTGTTGTATCTTAACTTGGTGTTGTGAGACTTCTTACTGTGCTCACCCTCGTCCCAGTGCCGGCACGTCCAACATCTTGCAAAAGAGGGTTAGGGGCGGGTTAGGAATTAGAATTAGGAATTAGTGAATACAGACATCAGGCCTATTGTGTCATCTCGCATTCAGATTGTCTTTTTATATTGCCATTCTAAATTTTTGTAAATGCAGTTCAAATGAAGTGACCAGTTAAACGTGGCAGGTTGTAGTTCCGATCTGTGACCAGCTCATAACAACATAGGGCCATTCAGTCCTTCGAGCCTACTCCACTGTTCATTATGATCATGGCTAATCATCCAACTCAGTAACACTGTTCCCACCTTCCACCCATATCCTTTGGTCCCCAAGTGCTATATCTAACTCTGTGGCCTCAACTGCTTGCTGTGGTAGAGAATTCCACAGGCTGATCAATCTCTGGGTGTAGAAATGTCTCCTCATCTCTTCCTAAATGGTCCTATCCCCTATCCTCAGACCGTGGACACCTTGGGTCTGGGCTCTCCCACCATTGGGAATATCTACCCTGTCTAGTCCTGTTAGAATTTATTAGGACTCTCCTCACAACTTTTAGCCTGGGCACACTAGCTGGAGTGTTACAGAATTATCCCTGATAAATAAAGTCTTATAGGATAACAGCAATACTCTGGGGTCAGGTACTGCTTTAACTTTATATGTCAATATTAAAATAGTTTGGAAATGGTTAACAAACTACTGAGGCCGAGAGTGTCTGGATGAATTCCCATGAACTTTAGTATCTCTGGTATACAGAGGGAAAGGACACAGGCTGGCTGGATGGAGCCACTTCAAAGGAGATTTTTATTCTGTCATGGGTGTCAGTGACTAGGCCAACATTTTTATTTCCCATCCCCTTCCCCGAGAAGGTGGAGGTGGCCGCTGCATGTGATGTAGGTATACCTACCGTGCTGTTCAGGAGGAAGTTCCTGAATTTTGATGCATTGAAATTTGGCTTAAACCCATGGGAATGGGGGTGAGAGACGGGCAGCAAGCGTGGAACATTGCGAGGGCATTGAGGAAGCAGGTGCTTGAAGGGTATTAATTTGGAGACTTGTTAATGTTGCAAATGCTGTGACAATTGATTGAATGCTCAAATGGTGATTCAGAGCAGTTGATGCTAATTCAGGAGAGGTTAGGGCACAGATAGAAGAAACAGGCTCCATCTGTGTGGGGGACATGTGTTGAAGGGAGAAGTACTTTGGTCTTCTGTTATACTGAGTTTTGTGAATGAATCAATGTTGAAGACAGATTGGCTCCAGCTTCTTCCTTTGCCAGATGGGATGTTCAGCATATTACACTTGTTATTTGAATCTTTCCATTCTGCATGTTCCATATTTCTGACAGTGATTTGTCATCTTTAATACATAAGATATAGCTCACCACCATCCACTGGCCCTGCCAAAAGGTTTTTGTTGATTGAGAACAGGTTGGGGTATGGACTCTGCTGTGAAGACGTTCATGGTGAATAGCTGCTGACACTCCTTGTTTGCACACATTTGTGGGAAATATCCAGGTTGGGGACAGTGGCTGGTGTTGTGCATTATATTCCAGGCTTAAAAGCTGCAGGAGGGGGAGGAGCAAGGAAATTTGGAGTATATGGCTAAAAGGATCTTGTATTCTTGCTGCCCACAGTGTTCTGTCCAAATGCTGTGAACCACCGCTATCTGGCTTCCATCAAATACCTCTTATATAAACGTTTCCTGGAGGTAAGTCCCATTTATTCTTGGGCAGACTACGGCTTGGGATTGGTGAGTTTGAGTGTTTGAATTGTCCAGGATGTCAGTTTGTGCTGTCTGTTGCTCTGAGCTTGATCTCTTCCCTCGGTCTCTAACACTCCTCTTTCCCTCAGGTCCTAACCCTCTCTTCCCTCGGTCTAACACCTCTCTTCCCTCGGCTCACCCCTCTCTTCACTCGGTCTAACCCTCTCTTCCCTTCGGTCCCTCTCTTCCCTTCGGTCCCTCTCTTCCCTTCGGTCCCTCTCTTCCCTTCGGTCTAACCCTCGTCTTCCCTCGGTCTAACCCCTTCCTTTCCCTCGGTCTAACCCTCTCTTCCTCTCTGCACTCGGCCTGCGGCCCGTAACGCTGTCCGCCTGGCGGCCCCTCGCGCTATTCGCACCTACGGTTCTACCTTTCGGATCTTCGGGCCTAACGGCTGTGTGCTCTGTTCTTCCCCCCCTGAATTCCTGACTATTAATCAGGTGCATTACTAACTGCCTATTTTTTGTGACCCGTCTTGCAGTGGAACTTGATCCCTGACTACGTTGATGGTTGGTTGGCACAAAGATTACACGATGGGCCGGCTGTGAACTGGGGTGGGCTGTACTGAAGGACGCAAAGAATGATGAATTGTCCTCTCTAACACTACGTTCTTCATCCTCGCAGAAGACGATGAGTGAAGAGAACTGGTCCGAACACATCGAGGTTAGTTTTCCCGTCATCAGCAATTCTCGCACTTTCCAGTCAGATCTTGTCCAGCTTTTGAATATTTTGGCAACATCTATCAATGACATGATCCAGTCTGCTGGGGCCTGGTTTTAGCTCACAAGGCGTGTAGCTCAAGCTGGGGAATCTCCTGGCTCGCTGTACCTGCCTCAGGGCGTGAAGGTTGATGGTGGGGGTGGGGAAAAGTGGCCTCATTTTTTCCCTAGTGGGAAGGGGTGAAATTTGCCAGTGCCTTGAAACCTCAAAGTGCAATAAATTGTGAGGAAGATAGGGACAGAGTTCACAAGGACAGTAAAAGGTTGATGAAATGGGTGGACACTTGACAGATGCCATTCAGTACAGAAAAGAGTGTGGTGAAACGTTTGGCAGGCAGAATGTGCAGAGACAGTGGAGGCAGCACGGTATCATTGTGGATACAGTAGTCCCCCGTTATACCGCGCTCCGCAATACCGCTGAAATTGACACTGCCGGCTGCTCTCTCCCTCCAATCAGAAACATTAAAACTTAAAAGTTGGATGGAGGGAGAGAGCAGCCGGCAGTGTCAATTTCAGCGGCCGGCTCACTTTGATCCGGAGAGGGAAGCTGCTCTCTCACTGAAACAATCAGCCGGCCGCTGAAATTGACACTGCGAGGGGGGCGGGTGTTGGGGGGAGAAGAGGGGGGCGGGTGTTGGGGGGGGGGGGAGAAGAGGGGGGCGGATGTTGAGGGGGGGCGGGTGTTGGGGCGGGGAGAAGAGGGGGGGCGGATGTTGAGGGGGGGCGGGTGTTGGGGGGGGGAGAAGAGGGGGGCGGGTGTTGGGGGGAGAAGAGGGGGAGCGGGTGTTGGGGGGGGGAGAGGAGGGGGGCGGGTGTTGGGGGGAGAAGAGGGGGAGCGGGTGTTGGGGGGGGAGAGGAGGGGGGCGGGTGTTGGGGGGGAGGAGGAGGGGGGCGGTTGTGGGGAGACCCCCCTGTGGGTGTGGGGGAGACCCCCCTGTGGGTGTGGGGGAGACCCCCTGTGGGTGTGGGGAGACCCCCCTGGGGGTGTGGGGGAGAGAGGGTGGACCTGCGGGTGTTGGGGGAGAGAGGAGAGCCCTGCGGGGTGTTGGGGGAGAGAGGGGGGCCCTGCGGGTGTTGGGGGGGGAGAGGAGGGGGGCGGGTGTTGGGGGGGGGGGAGAGGAGGGGGGCGGGTGTGGGGGAGACCCCCCCTGTGGGTGTGGGGGAGACCCCCCTGTGGGTGTGGGGGAGACCCCCTAGGGGTGTGGGGGAGAGAGGGGGGCCCTGCGGGTGTTGCGGGAGAGAGGGGGGCCCTGCGGGTGTTGGGGGGGAGAGGTGAGGGGCGGGTGTTGGGGGGGAGCGGGGTGTGGGGGAGACCCCCCTGTGGGTGTGGGGAGAGACCCCCTGTGGGTGTGGGGGAGACCCCCTGTGGGTGTGGGGGAGACCCCCCCTGGGGTGTGGGGGAGAGAGGGTGGACCTGCGGGTGTTGGGGGAGAGAGGGGGGCCCTGCGGGTGTTGGGGGACGGGGGAGAAGAGGGGGGGGGAGGGGGCGAAGCCGGAGTGTGTGGGGAGGGGGTGAGCGGAGGGTGTGGGGGGACAAGGGGCGAGCTGGACGCTCTGGGGACGAGCAGGAGGGTGTGGGGGAGAGGGGGAGAGGGAGCGAGCCGGAACGTGTGGGGGGAGAGGGGGCAAGCTGGATGCTGTGGGAGCGAGCCGGAACGTGTGGGGGGAGAGGGGGCGAAACCGGAGGGTGTGGGGGGAGAGGGGCGAGCCGGAGGGTGTTGGGGGGGAGAGAGGGGGCAAGCCGGAGGGTGTGGGGGGAGAGGGTCTAGTTGGAGGATGTGGGGGAGAGGGGGGCGAACCGGAGGGTGTGGGGGGTGGAGAGGGGTCTAGTTGGAGGATGTGGGGGGAGAGGGGGCGAGCCGGAGGGTGTGGGGGGAGAGGGTCTAGTTGGAGGATGTGGGGGGGAGAGGGGGTGAGCCGGAGGGTGTGGGGGGAGAGGGGTCTAGTTGGAGGATGTGGGGGGAGAGGGGGCAAGCCGGAGGGAAAAAAAAGAAATTGACACTGCCCGCTGCTCTCTCCCTCCAATCAGAAACATTAAAACTTAAAAGTTGGATTGGAGGGAGAGAGCAGCGGGCAGTGTCAATTTCAGCGGCCGGCTGATTTCAGTGAGAGAGCAGCTTCCCTCTCCGGATCAAGTGAGCCGGCCGCTGAAATTTTAATTGGATCCACGATGGGGGTTTTAAATTTATTTAAAAAGCTATGCTAGCGCTTCCCATTGTGAGTCTACGGGGTTTCTGACATCTCCCCCCGCCCCCCGTAGACTCACAATGGGAAGCGCTAGCATAGATTTTTAAATAAATTTAAAACCCCCATCATGGATATCCGCGGCTCGGATACAACGCGGGTGGCTGTCTTGGACCCCAACACCCGCGTTATAAAGGGGGACTACTGTAGCACAATCGCTTTACAGCTCCAGGGTCCCCAGGTTCGATTCCGGCTTGGTCACTGTCTGTGCGGAGTCTGCACATCCTCCCCGTGTGTGCGTGGGTTTCCTCCGGGTGCTCCGGTTTCCTCCCACAGTCCAAAGATGTGCAGGTTAGGTGGATTAGCCATGATAAATTGCCCTTAGTGTCCAAAATTGCCCTTAGTGTTGGGTGGGGTTACTGGGTTATGGGGATAGGGTGGAGTTGTTGACCTTGGGTAGGGTGCTCTTTCCAAGAGACGGTGCAGACTCGATGGGCTGAATGGCCTCCTGCACTGTAAATTCTATGATTCTATGAAATGAAACGATTCAGTTTTAATGAGAGACCGAGGGGGTTGGGGTTCAGGTAAGGCAGCATTTGAGGAAGAAATAGAGTTAACCCATTGGATAAAAGATTATTGATCTGAATATTAACTTTTTTTCTGTCACAACAGAAGCTGCCTCACCAATTTTCAGATTTCTAGCATTCACAATATGCTGTCTTTGAAGATGGCAGGACAAGTTAAAAATACAGTTAATAAAGAATCAGGTTACTAGGCTTAAAAATAAGGCATGCGTAAGAAGACAGGAAGTTAATCTAAACTATATAAAACATCAGTCCCAGCAGAAATATTGTGTCCAATTCAGGCTGCTTCTCCTAAATAAGATGTGAAGACTTGGAGAGGGTAGAGAAAAGCTTTGAGAATGTTAACATTTCCATAAATATACTGCAAGTTTGATGGAAGTGTTTAAAATCATGAACAGACCAAGTAAGTAAAGATAGACTGTTTCCAGTGGTGAGGGATTGGATAACAAGAGGATATGGATTTAAGGTAATTGGCAAAAAGCAGCAAAGGCAACGAGAGGGAAAACATTTTTACGCAATGTGTGTACCGGATTTGGAATACGCTAGATTATAATAGTGTGATAGATAGAGGTGCATCAATAAATTTAAGTGGTGAATTTGATACATACTTGGAAGTGGATATTGCAGCATTATGAGGAAACAATGGGCTAATTGGATTGCTCTTTGAAAGAGCCAGGCAGTCTTGATGGACCTGAACGACTTCGCGATCCTGAAGTATTCAATGATTCTATGAATTAAATTTATTAACATATTTTCTGTCTGACTCTGGGAGTCGCATTACGACTAGATACTTTATTCTTTGGCAGAGTACTGTTCATGGGCAGCACGGTAGCATGGTGGTTAGCACAATTGCTTCACAGCTCCAGGGTCCCAGGATCGATTCCCGCTTGGGTCACTGTCTGTGCGGAGTCTGCACGTTCTCTCCGGATGCTCCGGTTTCCTCCCACAGTCCCAAAGATATGCAGGTTAGGTGGATTGGCCATGCTAAATTGCCCTTAGTGTCCAAAATTGCCCTTAGTGTTGGGTGGGGTTACTGGGTTATGGGGATCGGGTGGAGTTGTACGGTTGGGTAGAGTGCTCTTTCAAACAGCCGGTGGAGACTCGATGGTCCGAATGGCCTCCTTCTCCTCTGTAAATTCTATGATCTATGATATCAGGGCAGCACGGTGGTGCAGTGGTTAGCACTGCTACCTCACGGTACCGAGGTCCCAGGTTTGTTCCTGGCTTTGGATCACTGTCTGTGTGGAGTTTGCACATTCTCCCCGTCTTTTCGTGGGTTTCGCCCCACAACCCAAAGATTGGCCACGCTAAATTGCGCCTTAATTGGAAAAAATAAATTGGGTACTCAAAACTTATTGAAAAACAATAATTCTGTTCATGCCGGTTCCTTTGGTGACAGTGCAGGAGCTTACACCTGTTTTTAGAACAACTTGACTAAATTCTCTTCCTTTAAAAAGCTACATGTTACACATTTGGCCACGATTTGGAGCATTGCTGTCCTGCTATGGGCTTCGCCTTATTGAGCTGTTTGTCTTTCAGGCTCTCGTGGGTGAGAATCCCCAGTTGCAGGGGCAGTTTGTGAGCTTGTTGGCGAGATACACAGATGTGGACACAGTCGCTAGCTGGGCACTAAGGCTCAGTATGCCCCAAGAAAAGCTATCATATCATGTTGCTGTACGACTAAAGGAGCTGGAGAAAGTCAACTTGTAAGCCTCATCGCGATTGATAAATATTTAGATATACATGTAAACTTACAACCGGTATGCACTCCTTGTTTATCATATTTTCGTTGTTTTGCATACTTGTCACACCCTTCACAATTTTTTTGCCCTCCCTGTCATGATTTTATCCTGGCAAGTAGCAGTAGTTAAGAACGATTTTGCAATGTGATTTGCCATTACTTGCCTTTGAGACTTCACAGACACGAGCCCGCTCCCTTGCCTGTCAGCTCTAGGTCCTGTTCCTTAACTGATTTGTTTTGTAACCCCACTCATTCCCACTGTGCCCCATGGCTGAATGTTCCATGAAGAGATCAGAGACAAAGCATTTTACAATGAGAGTGAGGCCTGAGTGGCAGAGACAGAGAGGAGGAAGGAAATGGTGAAAGGATGTATGTCAACATGGTTGGTGCTGAGCTACAGGATGTACATGTTACAGGAACTTGTTAATGAATAAGTTTTCTGTTTGTAAATGCTTTAGTTGTTCCTTGACAGTTACTGATCTTTAATAAACATTTTTTAATATCTCACCTGTTGAGGCACCTACGCATGAAGTGTGGGAGAATGCATTTCATTCCTCTCCCATCACTGGTCGATCACTCCCTTCCCTCTACCTCCGTTCACACATGTTATTTTCTGTTCTACTATTTATGTTGATGTGCTTTACTTCAAACAAGGTGAAGGTGAGACTGAGAGACAAATTTGGCAGGTAATAAAGCAAGCAAATTAAATATTGGCATTTATACCTAAAGTTAAGGAGTATAAAGATAAGGAAGTGTTGCTGCAACTGTACAAGGCGTTGGTGAGACCGCACCTGGAATATTGTGCACAGTTTTGGTCCCTGTTTTTGAGGAAATATGCCATGGCATTGGAGGCAGTTCAGAGGAAGTTCACTAGATTGATCCCAGAAACGAAAGGTTTGTCTTATAAAGAGAGATTGAGCAGTTTAGGCCTATATTCTCTCGAGTTTAGAAGAACGAGTGGAGATCAAATTGAGATATATAGAATGATAAAAGATATGGATAAAGTAGACGTGAAGCGGATGCTTCCTCTTGTGGGGCATTCCAGTCTTCGGATAAGGCATAGAAAATTTCAAACAGAGTTGAGGAGAAACACTTCTCCCAAAGGGGCGTGAATCTGTGGAATTCATTACACCAAAGTGCGGTGCTGCTGGGGCAGTGCGTAAATTTTTTCAATGTATTTTATTCAAACTTCTATCAAAGTAGGTTACAGCAAATAAACACCCTGGGAAACATTCTTCCCAACAATCAACTATACAGTTTGAACACATTTTTCTCCTTTTTCACTCCCCCCACCCCCCTGCGACGAACGGCTCCTCAACACGGTCACAAACATCCCCCACCTTTTCTCAAACTCCCCTGCTGAGCCCCTTAACTCATACTTTATCTTCTCTAACCGCAGGAAGTCATACAGGTCACCCAACCATGCTGCTACCCCCGGTGGCGATGCCGACCGTCACTCCAGCAAAATTTGTCGCCATGCAATCAGAGAGGCGAAGGCCAAGACTTCGGCCTTCCTCCTCTCCATGAGCTCCGGCTTCTCTGAAACCCCAAATATCGCCACCAAAGGGTCCGGGTCCACTCCCTCCTCCACTAGCCTGGCTAAGGCCGCGAACACTCCCGCCCAAAATCTTCCCAATTTTTGGCAACCCCAAAACATGTGCGCATGATTTGCTGGCCCCCGTCCACACCTCTCACACTCATCTGCTGCCCCTGAAAGAACCCACTCATTCTCGCCCGAGTCATATGCACCCTGTGCACCACCTTAAACTGTATCAGGCTCATCCTTGCACAAGAAATGAAATGAAAATCGCTTATTGTCACAAGTAGACTTCCAATGAAGTTCGTGTGAAAAGCCCCTAGTCGCCAAATTCCGGCACCTGTTCGGGAAGGCTGGTACGGGAATTGAACCATGTTGCTGGCCTGCCTTGGTCTGCTTTCAAAGCCAGCGATTTAGCCACAAGAGGAGGTTCCGTTTACCCTTCGCAGTGTCTCACTCCATACTCCCCAATTGACCTCCATTCCCAACTCCGCTTCCCATTTCTCCTTGATCTTCACCACCCGCTCACCTCCCTGCTCCCCCAGCCTCTTGGATCCCCAATTTTTCCCTTCCCTTCCACATCCGAAGCAGCAGTCGCTCCAGCAGGGTGTATCCCGGCAATCTAGGGAACCCCTTCCAGACCTTTTGTGCAAAGTCCCTAACCTGTAGATACCTGAACTCACTACCCCTCGGCAGCTCTACCCTCTCCCTCAGCTCCTCCAGACTGGCGAACCCTTCCTCCAAATACAAATCCCTCCGCTTGACCAGCCCCACTTCCCTCCACCTCCTGTATACACTATTCATCCCCCCCGGCTCAAACCCATGATTCTCGCACAGCGGCGTTAGCACCGAGATCCCTTCCACCCTAAAATGCCTCCTCAACTGATTCAATATCTTCACCGTGGACCGCACCACTGGGCTCTCTGAATACCTACTCGGAGCCATTGGCAATGCTACCGTCACCATAGCCCTCAAACTAGACTCCTTACAAGATTCTTCCTCCATCCGAACCCACTCTCCCCCTTCTTCCTTCCCACCACCGGCGCACCTTGTCCACATTCGCCGGCCAATAACCTCCCCACCCTCGGCACCTTCCCTGCACATAGAAAGTCAGAGATGATTGTGTCCACTTTCCGAAAAAAGGCCTTTGGTATAAAGATCGGGAGAGCCTGAAAGATAAACAAGAACCTCGGCAGAATATTCATTTTCACCACTTGGACCCCTGCCGCCAACGTTAAGTGCAGTCTATCCCACCTCTTGAGATTCTCCCTGGCCTCCTCCATCAGCTTTATTAAGTTCCACTTATGGAGCCCCGTCCATTCCCTCGCTACCTGAATCCCCAAGTACCTAAACCTATCCCTCGCTGCCGTAAACGGCATCCCCCCTAAATTAGCCCGCTGTGCCAGCTCATTTACCGGGAATACCTTGTTTTTCCCTTCATTCAGCTTGTATCCCGAAAACCCTCCAAACCTCTCCAACAGGCCCATAATCCTTCCCATATTCTCCAACGGACCCGAAACATACAGCAAGAGGTAATCGGCACAGAGCGACACCCGATGCTCCCTCTGTCCCCTCATTATCCCCTGCCACTCTGCTGACCCCCTGAGAGCCATCGCCAGCGCAAACAGCAGCGGCGACAGCGGGCACCCCTGCCTCGTACCCCTGTGTAAGTCAAAGCTTCGTGAGCTCATATCATTCGTTCTCCCCCTCGCTCTTGGTGCCACATACAGCAACCGCACCCATGCCACAAATCTCGGCCCAAACCTTCCCAAAACTTCGAACAAGTACCGCCACTCCACCCGATCAAATGCTTTCTCCGCGTCCATGGACACTACCACCTCCGGTACCAGAGCTCTCGACGGATTCATCACCACATTCAACAGTCGTCTTATATTACTCGTGAGCTGCCTGCCCTTCACGAAGCCTGTTTGATCTCTGCAACCACCCCCGGGACACAATCCTCAATCCTCCCGCCAACAACTTAACCAATACTTTCACATCCGTGTTCAATAGTGATATAGGTCTATACGACCCACATTCCACCAGATCCTTCCCTTTTTTGGGGATTAGTGGGATTACTGCCTGCTTCGTCGTCTCCGGCAACTCCCCCTTTTCCAGTGCTTCATTAAACGGCCCCAACAGATGTGGTATCAGGTCCGCTGCAAATTCCTTATAAATTTCTGCCGGGTACCCATCTGGCCCAGGGGCCTTCCCCGACTTCATACCCCTGTTACTATCCAGCACCTCCCTCAGCCCCAGGGGCTCCTCCAACGCCTGCCTCTTTGCTTCCTCCACCTGGGGAAATTCCAGCTCTTCCAGAAACCATCCCATGTCCCCCTCCTCTCCTCCTGGGTCTGCCTCTTAAAGTCCCTGGTAATACTCTCTAAATGCCTCATTTATCTTCCCTGGCTCTGACACCAGATAGAATTTTTTGAAATTACGAATGGGCTGAAGGGTTATGGAGAATGGACAGGATGGTGGAGATGAGGTTCGGGCAGCACCGTAGCACAGTGGTTAGCACAAATGCTTCACAGCTCCAGGGTCCCAGGTTCGAATACCGGCTTGGGTCACTGACTGTGTGGAGTCTGCACGTTCTCCCCATGTCTGCATGGGTTTCCTCCGGGTGCTCCGGTTTCCTCCCACAGTCCAAAGATGTGGAGGTTAGGTGGATTGGCCATGATAAATTGCCCTTAAGGTCCATATTGCACTTAGTGTTGGGTGAGGTTACTGGGTTATGGGGATACGGTGGAGGTATGGGCTTGGGTAGGTTGCTCTTTCCAAGAGCCGGTGTAGACTCAATGGACTGAATGGCCTCCTTCTGCACTGTAAATTCTATGAAATCTATGAGGCTAGGATCTGATCAGCCATGATCATATTGAAAGGTGGAGCAGGCTCGAGAGGCTAAATTTCCTACTCCTACTCCTAGTTTTTGGATTCGAAGAAAGAACCATTTGGTCTTATTTAATCTTTCAGCTCTTGGTCTGTAGCCTTGTAGGTACAGAACCTCAGGCACAAATCTGGGGTTCTTGATTAATAATCATAGAATTTACAGGGCAAGCCGGAATCGAACCTGGGACCCTGGAGCTGTGAAGCAATTGTGCTATCCACAATGCTACCGTGCTGCCCAGGAGGGGATTTCTTGATTAATAAGGGAATCAGGGATTATGAGGAGAAGACAGGAGAATGGGGATGTCAGCCGTGATCGAATGTCAGAGCAGACACAATGGGCCAAATGGCCTTATTCTGCTCCTATATCAGATGCTTTCCTTGTCTAACAATAACATACAGTGTGGCAAAGATTAGCGGTAAGCCAGAGGTTTTAAAACCCAACCAAACGGTGACCAACAAAATAGTAGAGAGAGAAGATAAGCTAATAATAATATAATAATAATCATGGTAGAATTTAGTATTTAGTTTGAGAGTGAGAAACTTGCGTCAGAAGCAATCATGCTGAACTTAAATAAGGGTAATTATAATGGAATGAGGGCACAGTTGGCTGGAGTGGACTGGGAAAGGAGTTTAGTCGGAAAGACAGTTGATCAGCAATGGCAGACGTTTCTGGAAATAGTTCATGACTCACAACAAAGATATATCCCAGTGTGGACGAAGGATTTTAAGATGGGGATAAATCAACCATTGTTGACTAAGAAAGTTAAGACCAAGGATTAAACTGAAAGAAAAACATAGTGTGGCAAAGATTAGGGGTCAGCCAGAGGTTTTAAAAACCAACCAAAAGGTGACCAATAAAATAGTAGAGAGAGAAGATAAAGATGCATGGCATTAAGGGTAAAGTAGTAGCATGGATAGAGGATTGGTTAATTAATAGAAAGCAAAGAGTTGGGATTAATGGGTGTTTCTCTGGTTGGCAATCAGTAGCTAGTGGTGTCCCTCAGGGATCCGTGTTGGGCCCACAATTGTTCACAATTTACATAGATGATTTGGAGTTGGGGACCAAGGGCAATGTGTCCAAGTTTGCAGATGACACTAAGATGAGTGGTAAAGCGAAAAGTGCAGAGGATACTGGAAGTCTGCAGAGGGATTTGGATAGGTTAAGTGAATGGGCTAGGGTCTGGCAGATGGAATACAATGTTGACAAATGTGAGGTTATCCATTTTGGTAGGAATAACAGCAAACAGGATTATTATTTAAATGAGAAAATATTAAAGCATGCTCTGGGTGTGCTAGTGCATGAGTCACAGAAAGTTGGTTTACGGGTGCAACAAGTGATTAAGAAGGCAAATGGAATTTTGTCCTTCATTGCTAGAGGGATGGAGTTTAAGACTAGGGAGGTTATGCTGCAATTGTATAAGGTGTTAGTGAGGCCACACCTGGAGTATTGTGTTCAGTTTTGGTCTCCTTACTTGAGAAAGGATGTACTGGCACTGGAGGGTGTGCAGAGGAGATTCACTAGGTTAATCCCAGAGCTGAAGGGGTTGGATTACGAGGAGACGTTGAGTAGACTGGGACTGTACTCGTTGGAATTTGGAAGGATGAGGGGGAGATCTTATAGAAACATTTAAAATTATGAAGGGAACAGATAGGATAGATGCGGGCAGGTTGTTTCCACTGGCGGGTGAAAGCAGAACTAGGGGACATAGCCTCAAAATAAGGGGAAGTAGATTTAGGACTGAGTTTAGGAGGAACTTCTTCACCCAAAGGGTTGTGAATCTATGGAATTCCTTGCCCAGTGAAGCAGTTGAGGCTCCTTCATTAAATGTTTTTAAGGTAAAGATAGATAGTTTTTTGAAGAATAAAGGGATTAAGGGTTATGGTGTTCGGGCCGGAAAGTGGAGCTGAGTCCACAAAAGATCAGCCATGATCTCATTGAATGATGGAGCAGGCTCGAGGGGCCAGATGGCCTACTCCTGCTCCAAGTTCTTATGTTCTTATGTAAGCTAATAATAATAATCATTATTATAATAGCATGGTAGCACAGTGGGTTGCACTGTTGCTTCACAGCCCCAGGGTCCCAGGTTCAATTCCCAGCTTGGGTCACTGTCAGTGTGGAATTTGCACATTCTCCCTGTGTCTGCGTAGGTTTCCTCTGGGCACTCCGGTTTCCTCCCATAATAAAGATTATTATTATATTGTCACAAGTAGGCTTACATTAACACTGCAATGAAGTTACTGTGAAAGCCCCTAGTCACCACATTCCGGCACCTGTTCGGGTATACAGAGGGAGAATTCAGAATGTTCAAATTACTTAAGCAGTCTTTTGGGACTTGTCTGGCGGAAACCAATGCAGACACGGGAGAATGTGCAGTTGGTTAAGATTATATTCGCTGGAGTTCAGGAGAATGAGGGAAGAACCTCATAGAAACGTATAAAAGTTTAACAGGACTAGAACGGTAGATTCAGGAAGGATGTTCCCGATGGTGGGTGTGTCCAGAACCAGAGGTCACAGTCTGAGGATACAAGGTAGACCATTTAGGATGGAGATGAGGAGAAATGTCTTCAGCCAGAGAGTGGTGAGCCTAAGGAATTTATTACCACAGGAAGTCGTTGAGGCCAAAACATTTCATGTTTCAAGAAGCAGTGAGATATAACGCAGGGCAAAGGGGATCAAAGAATATGGGGGGAATGCGGGATTGGACTATTGAGTTGGATGATCAGCCATGATAATGAATGGCGGAGCTGGCTTGAAGGGCCAAATGGACCTGCTCCTATTTTCTATGTTTCTATGGAAAATGGGATTAGAATAGAAAGCTTGGTGCCCGGTGCAGATACAATGGACTGACTCTATGACTCTTATGTTATTTGTGTTTAATTGTCTGTACATGGTGGACAATAACTGGAAATTCACTTGTGCCCCAATAAATAGACTGGTTACCGAGTTATGCGAGCTATGCTTGTAATGTGTAAATCTGTAAATAAATGCTCAAAGAAGTGTATAAAGATTGACCCTGTTTGTATCTTCCATCAAATGGCTTCTGGAGTATTGACAAAGCACTGCGACGATTGGGGTGATAGGGGAATGGCACTTGGTGCAAATAAGAGCATAGACAGCAAAGATTTATAAGACTTTGAGTTTACAGAGGTTTTTAGGTCTACAAGACTATGTGGGGCATGGATAGGGTGGATGGGCAGGCACACTTTCCCAGGGTAGAGGGGTCCATGGGGCAAAGTTCAGAAGAGATGTGCGAGGCAGGTTTTTTACGCAGAGGGTGGTGAGTGCCTGGAATGTGTTTCCAGGGGACGTTGTGGAAGCAGATACATTAACGGCGTTCGAAAGGCATCTTGACAAACAGATTGATCTGATAGAAAAATACAGCACAGAACAGGCCCTTCGGCCCACGATGTTGCGCCGAACTTTTGTCCTAGTTTAATCATAGAATTTTGGACAATTTTTCATGGCCAATCCACCCAACCTGCACATCTTTGGACTGTGGGAGGAAACCGGAGTACCCGGAGGAAACCCACGCAGTCACGGGGAGGATGTGCAGACTCCACACAGACAGCGACCCAAGTCGAAATCGAACTTGGGACCCTGGAGCTGTGAAGCAATTGTGCTATCCACAATGCTACCGTGCTGCCCTTAAGAAGTTAACCTACACTCCATTATTCTACCCGAATCCATGTACCTATCCAATAGCTGCTTGAAGGTCCCTAACTTTTCCGACTCAACTACTTCCACAGGCAGTGCATTCCATGCCCCCACTAATCTCTGGGTAAAGAACCTACCTCTGACATCCCCTCTATATCTTCCACCATTTATCTTAAATTTATGTCCCCTTGTAATGGTGTGTTCCACCCGGGGGCAAAGTCTCTGACTGTCTACTCTATCTATTCCCCTAATCATCTTATAAACCTCTATCAAGTCGCCCCTCATCCTTCTCCGTTCTAATGAGAAAAGGCCTAGCACCCTCAACCTTTCCTCGTATGACCTACTCTCCATTCCAGGCAATATCCTGGTAAATCTCCTTTACACCTTTTCCAAAGCTTCCACATCCTTCCTAAAATGAGGTGACCAGAACTGCACACAGTACTCCAAATGTGGCCTGACCAAGGTTCTGTACAGCTGCATCATCACCTCACGGCTCTTAAATTCAATCCCTCTGCTAACGAACGCTAGCACACCATAGGCCTCTTCACAGCTCTATCCACTTGAGTGGCAACTTTCAAAGATCTATGAACATAGACCCCAAGATCTCTCTGCTCCTCCACATTGCCAAGAACCCTACCATTAACCCTGTATTCCGCATTCATATTTGTCCTTCCAAAATGGGCAACCTCACACTTGTCAGGGTTAAACTCCATCTGCCACTTCTCAGCTCAGCTCTGCATTCTATCTATGCTATGTCTCTTTGAAGCCGACAACAGTCCTCCTCACTATCCACAACTCCACCAATCTTCATATCATCTGCAAATTTACTGACCCACCCTTCAACTCCCTCATCCAAGTCGTTAATGAAAATCACAAACAGCAGAGGACCCAGAACTGATCCCTGCGGGTACGCCACTGATAACTGGGCTCCAGGCTGAATATTTGCCATCCACCACCACTCTCGGTCTTCTATCGGTTAGCCAGTTTGTTATCCAACTGGCCAAATTTCCCACTATCCCATGCCTCCTTACTTTCTGCATAAGCCTACCATGGGGAACCTTATCAAATGCCTTACTAAAATCCATGTACACTACATCCACTGCTTTACCTTCATCCACATGCTTGGTCACCTCCTCAAAGAAGTCAATAAGACTTGTAAGGCAAGACCTACCCCTCACAAATCCGTGCTGACTATCCCTAATCAAGCAATGCCTTTCCAGATGCTCAGAAATCCTATCCCTCAGTACCCTTTCCATTACTTTGCCTACCACCAAAGTAAGACTAACTGGCCTGTAATTCCCAGGGTTATCCCTATTCCCTTTTTTTAACAGGGGCACGACATTCGCCACTCTCCAATCCTCTGGTACCACCCCTGTTGACAGCGAGGACGAAAAGATCATTGCCAACGGCTCTGCAATTTCATTTCTTGCTTCCCATAGAATCCTTGGATATATCCCGTCAGGCCCGGGGGACTTGTCTATCCTCAAGTTTTTCAAAACGCGCAAGACATCTTCCTTCCTGACAAATATCTCCTCAAGCTTATGCTGTCCTCTCCAACAATATGGCCCCTCTCGTTTGTAAATACTGAAGAAAAATACTTGTTCAAGACCTCTCCTATCTCTTCAGACTCAATACACAATCTCCTGCTACTGTCCTTATTCGGACCTACCCTCGCTCTAGTCATTCTCATATTTCTCACATATGTGTAAAAGGCTTTGGGGTTTTCCTTGATCCTACCCGCCAAAGATTTTTCATGCCCTCTCTTAGCTCTCCTAATCCCTTTCTTCAGTTCCCTCCTGGCTATCTTGCGCCCTGTCTGAACCTTGTTTCTTCAGCCTTACATAAGTCTCCTTCTTCCTCTTAACAAGACATTCAACCTCTTCTTGTCAACCATGGTTCCCTCACTCGACCATCTCTTCCCTGCCTGACAGGGACATACATATCAAAGACACGCAATACTGCTCCTTGAACAAGTTCCACATTTCACTTGTGTCCTTCCCTGACAGCCTATGTTCCCAACTTCAGCACTTCAATTCTTGTCTGACAGCATTGTATTTACCCTTCCCCCAATTATAAACCTTGCCCTGTTGCACGCACCTATCCCTCTCCATAACTAAAGTGAAAGTCACGGAATTGTGGTCACTACCTCCAAAATGCTCCCCCACTAACAAATCTATCACCTGCCCTCGTTCATTACCAAGTACTAAATCCAATATGGCCTCCCCTCTGGCCGGACAATCTACATACGGTGTTAGAAAAGCTTCCTGGACACACTGCACAAACACTACCCCATCCAAACTATTTGATCTAAAGAGTTTCCACTCAATGTTTGGGAAGTTGAAGTCACCCATGACTACTACCCTGTGACTTCTGCACCTTTCCAAAATCTGTTTCCCAGTCTGTTCCTCCACATCTCTGCTGCTATTGGGGGGCCTATAGAAAACTCCCAACAAGGTGACTGCTCCTTTCCTATTTCTGACTTCAACCCATATTACCTCAGTAGGCAGATCCCCCTCGAACTGCCTTTCTGCAGCTGTTATACTATCTCTAATTAACAATGCCACCCCCCCCCCCCACCTGTTTTACCATCCTCCCTAATCTTGTTGAAACATCTATAACCAGGGACCTCCAACAACCATTTCTGCCCCTCTTCTATCCAAGTTTCCGTGATGGCCACCACATCGTAGTCCCAAGTACCGATCCATGCCTTAAATTCACCCACCTTATTCCTGATGCTTCTTGCATTAAAGTATACACACTTCAACCCATCTTCTTGCCTGCAAGTACTCTCCTTTGTCATTGTTACCTTCCCCACTGCATCACAACGTGCTTTGGCGTCCTGACTATCGTCTTCCTTAGTTGCTGGACTACAGATCCGGTTCCCATTCCCCAGCCAAATTAGTTTAAACCCTCCCGAAGAGTACTAGAAAACCTCCCCCCCAGGATATTGGTGCCCCTCTGGTTCAGATGCAACCCGTCCTGCTTGTACAGGTCCCACCTTCCCCAGAATGCGCTCCAATTATCCAAATACCTGAAGCCCTCCCTCCTACACCATTCCTGCAGCCACGTGTTCAACTGCACTCTCTCCCTATTCCTTGCCTCGCTATCACGTGGCACCGGCAACAAACCAGAGATGACAACTCTGACTGTCCTGGCCTTTAACTTCCAGCCTAACTCCCTAAACTTGTTCATTACCTCCACACCCTTTTTCCTACCTACATCGTTGGTACCAATGTGCACCACGACTTCTGGCAGCTCACCTTCCCCCTTCAGATCCTGAAGACACGATCCGAGACATCCCTGGCCCTGGCACCCGGGAGGCAACATACCTTTCGGGAGTCTCGCTCGTGACCACAGAATCTCCTATCTATTCCCCTAACCATTGAATCTCCTATTACTATTGCTTTTCTATGCTCCCCCCTTCCCTTCTGAGCCCCAGAGCCAGACTCAGTGCCAGAGACCTGGCCGCTGGGGCCTTCCCCCGGTCGGCCATCCCCCCCCCAACAGCATCCAAAACGGTATACTTGTTTTGAAGGGGAACGGCCACGAGGGATCCCTGCACTGTCTGCCTGTTAGTTTTCTTTCCCCTGACTGTAACCCAGCTACTCTTGTCCAGTACCTTTGGTGTGGCTACCTCCCTGTAACTCTTCTCTATAACCCCCTCTGCCTCCCGGATGATCCGCAGTTCATCCAGCTCCAGCTCCAGTACCTTAACACGGTCTCTGAGGAGCTGGAGTTGGGTGCACTTCCCGCAGGTATAGTCAGCGGGGACACCAGTGGTTTCCCTCACCACCCACATCCTACAGGAGGAGCATGCAACTGCCCTAGCCTCCATCCCCTCTTACTTTACAGAATTAGCTGCCCCTTGGACCAACTGGACCTCCGCCTCTACTTCCAGTCAGCTGTACTCTAAACTCCTGGCTCCCTTCACGCTCTTTGATAAATATAGGAAATGAAATGTAAGGAGCACCTTACTCCATCCTCATCTAACTCCCTCAGTCACCAAACTCTCCCTGTAGCACTCAAATGCCACAAGCTCAGCACTCCAGTGCAAACAAAGTCTGCACTGTAACTAGCTCCTCTTTATACTGTGACTCTAGCTTCTGAAAACTGGCCTAATGCAATTAACTAATTAACAAGCTCCAGCTGCAAGTAAGTCCAAGTAGAACCTTGTTTAAAGCTGATTCAAAATTCACCTTCTTATAGACCAAACAGCAACTTTTAAGTTAATTAACTAAATAAAAGAAATACTAGACTTTAAATAAAAATGAACCCTTATACTCCCTCAGTCACCAAACTCTCACTGCAGCACTCAAATGCCACAAGCTCAGCACTCCAGTGCAAACCTGGATAGGATGGGTATGAAGCGATACGGCACAAGGAAATGTTGAGGGTTTTGGCAAAGGTTAGTATCCTGACCAGTACAGGCTTGGAGGGTCAAGGGGTCTGTTTCTGTGCTGTATTGTCCTTTGTTCTTTGTTCTGAACTGTAGGACCCTGGCCTGGAATGCATTGGATGGTCATGTCTAAAGGTAACAAAGATACAAATGAGGATTTTAGTTGAGGGGGAGGCAGACAATGTTATTGAGATGGAAATAGCTGACCTTTGTGATGGCTTGGTCGTGTGGTTGGAAGCTCATCTCTGGTTCAGATTATGACAGCAAGGTTGTCCACGGTCTGGTTTAGTCTTGCCATTTGCCAGGAAGAGGGATGGGGTTGGTGGCTAGGAAATGGGGTATGGAGTGAGGACAAAAGGTGACCATTCACTCTTTGCAATATTTAATTCGACAAAGTTTCTGCTCATCCTGTACTGGATGTTATGCCTTAATGCACGGAGCATTTGCAATAAAGTGGATGAACTAATCGCGCAGATAGATAAAAATGGGTATGATATAATTGGGATTACGGAGAAATGGCTGCAGGGTGAACAGGGATGGGAACTGAACTGAATGTCCCAGATTTGATGGGCAGCACGGTAGCATGGTGGTTAGCATAAATGCTTCACAGCTCCAGGGTCCCAGGTTCGATTCCCGGCTGGGTCACTGTCTGTGTGGAGTCTGCACGTCCTCCCCGTGTGTGCGTGGGTTTCCTCCGGGTGCTCCGGTTTCCTCCCACAGTCCAAAGATGTGCGGGTTAGGTGGATTGGCCATGCTAAATTGCCCGTAGTGTCCTAAAAAGTAAGGTTGGAGGGGGGGGGGGGGGGGGGGGGGTTGTTGTTGGGTAATGGGTATAGGGTGGATACGTGGGTTTGAGTAGGGTGATCATTGCTCGGCACAACATCGAGGACCGAAGGGCCTGTTCTGTGCTGTACTGTTCTATTTCTCAGTATATAGGAAGGACAGACATAAAGTAAAAGGTGGTGGCGTGGCACTACTGGTTAAAGAGAAAATTAACAATAGTGAGAAAGGATATTAGCTCTGACAAAGTGGAATCTGTATGAGTAGAGTTGAGAAATACCAAGGGACAAAAACATTAGTGGGTGCCATATATAGACCCCAAACTGCACTGGTGAGGTTGGGAATGGCATTAAACAAGAAATTAGAGATGCATGTAATAAGGGAATATGGATGATCATGGTGATTTTAATCTTCACATACATTGGGCAAATCAAATTAGCCACAATGCCATAGAGGAGGAATTCCTGGAGTGTATCGGGGATGGTTTTCTTGACCAATATGTGGAGGAACCAACTAGAAAGCAGGCCATCTTAGACTGGGTGCTGTGTAATGAGAAGGGAATCATTGCCAATCTGGCTGTACAAGACCCCTTGGGGATGAGTGACCATAACATGATAGAATTTTTTTATCAAGGTGGAGAGTGAAGTAATTGATTCGGAGACTAGAGTGCTGAATCTTAATAAAGGGAATGATGAGGATATGAGGCGTGAGTTGGCCTTGATAGATTGGGGAGAGTTACTGAAAGGGATGACAGTGGATAGACAATGGAAAACATTTCAAGGAACTCATAAAGGAACTACAGCAACTGTTCATTCCTGTCTGGCACAAAAGCAAAGGGGGTAAGAGGCCAATCCACAGCTTACAAAGGAAATTAGAAATAGTATCCGATACAAGGAAGAAGCATACAGATTGGCCAAGAAAAATAATAGGTCTGAGGATTGGGAGCAGTTTACAATTCAGCAAAGAAGGACAAAGGGATTGATTAAGAATGGGAAAGTACAGTACGAAAGGAAGCTTGCAGGGAACATAAAGACTGACACTAAGAGTTTCTACAGATATGTAGAAATATATAAGAGAAATGTAGGCCCCCTACAGACAGAAACGGGAATACATAATAAGGGACAAAAAATGGCTGAGCAATTGAATACATACTTTGGTTCTCTCTCCTCAAATGAGGACTCAAATCAGATCCCAGAAATGTTTGAAAATGAAAGGTTTTGTGAGAGGGAAGAACTGAAGGAGATCAATATTAGTAGAGAAATGTTGCTGGGAAAACTGATGGGATTGAAGGCGGATAAATCCCCAGGGCCTGAGAATCTGCATCCCAGAGTGCTTAAGGGGGTGGCTCTGGAAATAGTGGATGCATTGGTGGTCATCTTCTGGGATTTGAAAGACTCTGGAACTGTCCCTGCAGATTGTAGGCTAGCTTACGTCACTCCGATATTCAAAAAAGGAGGTAGAGAGAAAGCAGGGAATTAGAGACCAGTAAACCCAACATCAATAGTGGGGAAATGCTTGAATCCATTATCAAGGACTTTATAGCGGAACATTTAGAAAGCAGTGGCAGGATCAGTCAGAGTCAGCATGGATTTATGAAGGGAAAATCATGCTTAACAAATCTGTTGGAATTCTTTGAAGAGGTAACCAGTACAGTCGACAAGGGGGAGCCAGTCGATGTGGTATATTTGGACTTTCAGAAGGCTTTTGACAAAGTCCGGCATAAGAGATTATTGTGCAAAATTAACGCGCATGGGATTGGGGGAAATGTATTGAGGTGGATAGAAAACTGGTTGGCAGAGAGGAAACAAAGAGTAGGGATTAATGGCTCCTTTTCAAATTGGCAGGCAGTAACCAGTGGGGTACCACAGGGATCGGTGCTGGGACCCCAGCTATTCACAATATATATTAATGATTTGGATGAGGGAACAAAATGTAACATCTCAAAGTTTGAAGATGATACCAAATTGAGGGGC
The DNA here is from genome assembly GCF_902713615.1 of Scyliorhinus canicula. Classification (NCBI taxonomy): domain Eukaryota; kingdom Metazoa; phylum Chordata; class Chondrichthyes; order Carcharhiniformes; family Scyliorhinidae; genus Scyliorhinus; species Scyliorhinus canicula. Next base: position 13,500,228 of record NC_052166.1, on the reverse strand, counting down.
AGCAGGGTAGCATGGTGGTTAGCATAAATGCTTCACAGCTCCAGGGTCCCAGGTTCGATTCCCGGCTGGGTCACTGTCTGTGTGGAGTCTGCACGTCCTCCCCCTGTGTGCGTGGGTTCCTCCGGGTGCTCCGGTTTCCTCCCACAGTCCAAAGATGTGCGGATAAGGTGGATTGGCCATGCTAAATTGCCCGTAGTGTCCTAATAAAGTAAGGTTAAGGGGGGGGTTGTTGGGTTACGGGTATAGGGTGGATACGTGGGTTTGAGTAGGGTGATCATGGCTCGGCACAACATTGAGGGCCGAAGGGCCTGTTCTGTGCTGTACTGTTCTATGTTCTATGTTCTATGTTCTAGATGGGAGGGTGAATTGTGACGAGGATGCAGGGATCCTACAGCAAGATCTGGACAGGTTGGGCAAGTGGGCAAACCAATGGCAGGTGTAGTATAATTTGGATAAGTGTGAGGTTATTCATTTTGTAAGCAAAAACAGGAAGGCAGATTACTACCTGAATGGTTGTAAATTGGGAGAGGGGAGTGTGCAGCGGGACCTGGGTGTCTTTGTGCACCATTCGCTGAAGGTAAGCATGCAGGTGTAGCAGGTGGTAAAGAAGGCTAATGGTATGTTGGCCTTCATTGCGAGAGGTTTCGAGTATAGAAGCAGGGATGTGTTGCTGCAATTGTACAGGCCCTTGGTGAGCCCACACTTGGAGTATTGTGTGCAGTTTTGGTCTCCTTCTCTGAGGAAGGATGTTCTTGCTCTCGAGGGAGTACAGTGAAGGTTTACCAGACTGATTGCAGGGATGGGGGTCGTCACGTGAGGAGAGATTGACTCGGTTGGGATTGTTCTCGCTGGAGTTCAGAAGAATGAGGTGGGATCTCATAGAGACTCATAATATTCTAACAGGACTAGACAGGGTAGATGCAGGGAAGATGTTACAAATGATGAGTGTGTCCAGAACCAGGGGTCACAGCCTGAGGATTCAGGGTAAACCACTTCAGACAGAGATAACATAGAACATAGAACAGTACAGCACAGAACAGGCCCTTCGGCCCTCGATGTTGTGCCGAGCAATGATCACCCTACTTAAACCCACGTAACCCGTATACCCGTAACCCAACAATCCCCCCATTAACCTTACACTATGGGCAATTTAGCATGGCCAATCCACCTAACCCGCACATCTTTGGACTGTGGGAGGAAACCGGAGCACCCGGAGGAAACCCACGCACACACGGGGAGGACGTGCAGACTCCACACAGACAGTGACCCAGCCGAGAATCGAACCTGGGACCCTGGAGCTGTGAAGCATTGATGCTAACCACCATGCTACCGTGAGGCCCCGTGAGATAAGGGGCATTTCTTCACACAAAGAGGGGTGAGCCTGTGGAATTCATTACCACAGGAAGTAGTTGATGGGATGCAGGAGAATGGGATCAAAGGCAGGATGCAGGATTAGGTTATTGAGTTGGATGATCAGCCATGATCGTGAGGAATGGCGGAACAGTCTCGAAGGACCAAAAGGCTTCCTCCTGCTCCTATCTTCTATGCATAGAATAGTACAGCACAGAACAGTCCCTTCGGCCCTCGATGTTATGCCGAGTATTGTCCGAAACCAAGATCAAGCTATCCCACTCCTTGTCATTCTGGTGTGCTCCATGTGCCTATCCAATAACCGCTTGAAAGTTCCTAAAGTGTCCGACTCCACTATCACAGTCCAGTCCATTCCACACCCCAGTGTTCACCCCAGGTGAACTCACCCCAGTCCAACGCCGGCATCTCCACATCACGACTCCACTATCACAGCAGGCAGTCCATTCCACACCCTAACCACTCTCTGAGTAAAGAACGTACCTCGGATATCCCTCCTATATCTCCCACCCTGAATCTTATAGTTATGCCCCCTTGTAACAGCTACATCCACCCGAGGAAATAGTCTCTGAACGTCCACTCTATCTATCCCCCTCATCATCTTATAAACCACTGTTAAGTAGCCTCTCATCCCCCTCCGCTCCACTCAACCTAGCTCCCTCAACCTTTCCTCATAAGACCTATCCTGCAAACCAGGCAGCATCCTGGTAAATCTCCTTTACACCCTTTCCAATGCTTCCACATCCTTCTTACAATGAGCTGACCAGAACTGCACACAATACTCCAAATGTGGTCTCACCAGGGTCATGTGTATTTGCAGCATAACCCCACGGCTCTTAAACTCAAGCCCCCTGTTAATAAACGCTAACACACTATAAGCCTTCTTCACAGCTCTATCCACTTGAGTGGCAACCTTCAGAGATCTGTCGACATGAACCCCAAGATCTCTCTATTCCTCCACATTCCTCAAAACCCTGCCGTTGACCCTGTAATCCGCATTCAAATTTTTTCTACCAAAATGAATCACCACGCACTTATCAGGGTTAAACTCCATCTGCCATTTTTTAGCCCAGCTCTGCATCCTATCAAAGTCTCTTTGCAGCCTACAACAGCCCTCCACCTCATCCACTACTCCACCAATCTTGGTGTCATCAGCAAATTTACTGACCCACCTTTTGCCCCCTCCTCCAAGTCATTTATAAAAATCACAAATAGCAGAGGACCCAGCATTGATCGCTGTGGTACACCGCTGGCAACTGGTCTCCAGTCTGAAAAATTTCCATCCACCATCACCCTCTGTCTTCTATGTGATAGCCAGTTACTTATCCAATAGGCCAAATTTCCCTCTATCCCACACATCCTTACTTTCTTCATGAGCCGACCATGGGGAAAGCTTATCAAAGCCTTACTAAAATCCATGTATACAACATCAACTGCTCTACCTTCATCTACACACTTCAAAGAATTCACCTCAAAGAATTCAATCAAATTTGTGAGGCAAGACTTACCCTTTAATCAGTGTTGACTATCCCGGATTAAGCTGCATCTTTCCAAATGGTCATAAATCCTATCCTTCAGGACCTTTTCCATTAACTTATCGACCACTGAAGTAAGACAAACTGGCCTATAATTACCAGGGTCATTCCTATTCCCTTTCTTGAACAGAAGAACAACATTTGCCACTCTCCAGTCCTCTGGCACTATCCCCGTGGACAGTGAGGACCCAAAGATCAAAGCCAAAGGCTCTGCAATCTCATCCCTTGCTTCCCAAAGAATCCTTGGATATATCCCATCTGGCCCAGGGGACTTGTCGACCCTCAAGTTTTTCAAAATTGCTAATACATCCTTCCTCAGAACATCTACCTCCTCCAGCCTACCTGCCTGTATCACACTCTCATCCTCAAAAACATGGCCCCTCTCCTTGGTGAACACTGAAGATAAGAATTCATTCAATGCCTCTCCTATTTCTTCTGACTCCATGCACAAGTTCCCACTACTCTCCTTGACCGGCACTACCCTCACCCTGGTCATTCTTTTATTTCTCACATAAGAGTAAAAAGTCTTGGGGTTTTCGTTGATCCGACCTACCAAGGACTTCTCATGCCCCCTCATAGCTCTCCTAAACCCTTTTTTTAGTTAATTCCTTGCTACCTTGTAACCCTCAAGCGACCCAACTGAACCTTGTTTTCTCATCCTCACAAGACATTCAACCTCTTTTGTGAACCATGGTTCCCTCACACGGCCATTTCCTCCCTGCCTGACAGGGAAAGGCACAAATGAAGAGTGGAGGTTGTTCAAGGAACAAATACTGCGTGTCCTTGATAGGTATTATCAGGGACACAGTATTTGTTCCTTGAACAAGCTCCACTCTTCATTTGTGCCTTTCCCTGACAGTTTCTGTTCCCATCTTATGCTCCCTAATTCTTGCCTAATCACATCATAATTACCCCTCCCCTAATTATAAACCTTTCCCTGCCGTATGGCCCTATCCCTCTCCATTGCAATAGTGAAAGACACCGAATTGTGATCACTATCTCCAAAGTGCTCTCCCACAAACAAATCTTGGCCCGGTTCATTACCCAGCACCAAATCCAATGTGGCCACCCCCTCTTGTCGGCCTATCCACATATTGTGTCAGGAAACCCTCCTGCACACACTGTACACAAACTGCCCCATCCGAACTGTTCGACTTATAGAGGTAACAATCAATATTTGGAAAGTTAAAGTCACCCATGACAACTACCCTGAGACCCCCACACCTATCCATAATCTGTTTTGCAATTTCTTCCTCCACATCTCTATTACTATTTAAGGGACTATAGAAAACTTCGGCCCATATTACCTCAGTAGACCGATCCCCTTCGAACTGCCTTTCTGCAGCCGTTAAACTATCCTTGATTAACAATTTTACTCCTCCACCTCTTTTACCACCTTCCGTAATCTGACTGAAACATCTATACCCCGGAACTTCCAACAGCCATTCCTGTCTCTGTTCTAACCATGTCTCCGTAATGCCCACAACATCATAGCCCCAAGTACCAATCCATGCTCCAAGTTCACCTACCTTATTCCGGATGCTCCTTGCATTGAAGTAGACACACTTCAACCCACCTTTCTGTCTACTGGTACACTCCTGCAACCTTGATACCCTCCTCAGTACCTTACTACTCTCACCACTGGCTTCTGGGCTACAGCTTGTTTTCCCATCCCCCTGACAAATTAGTTTAAACCCCCCCCCCCACCGAAGAGCCGTAGCAAATTTCCCTCCCAGGATATTGGTGCCCCTCTGGTTCAGGTATCTATGTTGGATAAACGGTCTGATAGTTTAAAAATAGTGGATGAGTGGAGAAAGGGGGTGGTGAAGAAGAGCTGGATATTATCAGTGAACATGTGAAAACAATGTTGTACTTTTGGCTAAAAGGGAGGAAGGAACCTGCTTCCATCACAGTTATGTGACAATTTACAAATTCCTCCGTGCACACGCTTTGTGTGAGCCAGTCATGTTGTTACTGTTGAGACAAACAAAGTTAACTCTACTGAAAGTCATATGGGTTCAACATTTAAAAAAAAAATTTAGAGTACCCAATTCATTTTTTCCAATAAAAGGGCAATTTAACCGAGCCAATCCATGTACCCTGCACATCTTTGGGTTGTGGAGGTGAAACCTACAGAAACACGGGGAGAGCGTGCAAACTCCACACGGGCTGGGATCGAACCTAGGACCTCGAAACCGTGAGGCAGCAGTGCTAACCACTGTGCCACCGTGCTGCCCATGTCTATGTAAACGCTGTTTCTCTCTATGCAGGTGCTGCCAGCCTTGCTGAGTTTTTCCCGTGTTTTCTGTTTTTATTTTAGATTTTAAACATCTGCATTATTTTGATTTGAATGATGTTGCTTGTTGTGGTGTCAGTGTATCACAGGTTTGAACCAAAACTGCTGAATGTTACAGGATAGGTTTAAAGAGCAGTTGTGCGGAGGAGAGTCTAGAAGAGAGAGAGAGAAAGAGGAAGTTCTACTATCAGCTACCGATTCCAACGGAGTGTATTCATTTCCTGGACCATCTCGATCAGTTGAAGAGCTGTGCAGTTCGTGTACTACAGGTCAGCGGCACAAAATGTTTGTATATCCCTGTTGTAGTGAACAACTTGGTGCAGACCAGGACTAAAGAGATGTTCTGGCAGCGTGTCAGGATCTGCCAGCCTCTCTCTTGTCTTCCCCATTCCCTTTCTCACTGTTTCCCACATTCTGTCCTCCCTCATCCACACTGTAGGCAGTAGAACAAAACAAAACGGGCAGCACGGTAGCACAAGTGGATAGCACTGTGGCTTCACACCAGGATCACAGGTTCGAATCCCCGCTGGGTCACTGTCTGTGCGGAATCTGCACGTTCTCCCCATGTCTGCGTGGGTTTCCTCCGGGTGCTCCGGTTTCCTCCCACAGTCCAAAGACGTGCAGGTTAGGTGGATTGGCTATGCTAAATTGCCCTTTGTGACCAAAAAGGTTAGGAGGGGTTATTGGGTTACGGGGATTGGGTGGAAGTGAGGTCTTAAGTGGGTCGGTGCAGACTCAATGGGCCGAATGGCCTCCTTCTGCACTGTATGTTCTATGTACGATGTATAATGCTAAATTACAGCTGATTTATGATGTCACTGATAGGTCCAATGGATTATGTGTGTGCCCACCTACTTCGACCTGCAGAAGTAGAATAAATATTCCAACCCACATTGGAAATGCTATTGTTCTTCAAAAGCTGCTAGATATAACACTAGAGCCATAACTTTGGAACTCCGGGGCATACCATTTATCCAGGGGGTGCCTGAAAGATATGCTGGTCCCTGTTTCAGGATTGCCGGAAGTTAAACTTCCGTTGGGCATTTGTCCTGCACTGGGAACCATCTGATCGTCTGATTTAAATTGCAGTCTTTGACTGTCTTCCAGGAACAGTTAGCCAGGAAAAGTTAAATGACTTCTAGGTCCTTAGTATTGACCCCTGACTATCCCCACACCCCTCAACTGCTTTCGTGACCTCCCTCACTAACCATGCCATCTTCCCACCATTCCCTCTTCCTATCCACTTACCTTACAAATATACCTTTTGCGTGGCTTCACAAAGTGGCTGGATCTTTAGATCTACCTGACTTATGGCAGCCAGTGCTGTAAATAAAGGGGCAGGTCTTCCTTTCCACTGTTATTCTTGCACTTGACTAAGAGGATTCCTTAACAGCGGTACTGTACTCTTCCCACTGGGCCAGTGGTTGGAATGTTGGTTGAGAAAGGTGTGACTGCATTTTAGTGTCAGTAAATAGGAGCAGAGTGCCAATCCAATTGTGATTGGCACTCCACATGAATCATTTCCCAATGTCACTAGAAACACACATGTCTGCTAGTAGAATTCAAAGATGTGCAGTTTAGGTGGATTGGCCATAATCAATGCGCAGGGTTGCTTGGATAGGGCGGGGCTGGACCTGGGTAGAATGCTTTTTCAGCAGGGCGGTGCAGACTCAATGGGCCAAATGACCTCCACTGTAGGGATTTTATGAATTTGTGTCTTGCTCTGTAATGCTGTTGTAGTGGAAGAAGTTGAAAAACTAGTGTAGTTTCGGATCAACTTTCTGAACAAATAACATAAGAACTAGGAGTAGGAGTAGGCCATCTGGCCCCTCGAGCCTGCTCCGCCATTCAATGAGATCATGGCTGATCTTTTGTGGACTCAGCTCCACTTTCCGGCCCGAACACCATAACCCTTAATCCCTTTATTCTTCAAAAAACTATCTATCTTTACCTTAAAAACATGTAATGAAGGAGCCTCAACTGCTTCACTGGGCAAGGAATTCCATAGATTCACAACCCTTTGGGTGAAGAAGTTCCTCCTAAACTCAGTCCTAAATCTACTTCCCCTTATTTTGAGGTAATGTCCCCTAGTTCTGCTGTCACCCGCCAGTGGAAACAACCTGCCCGCATCTATCCTATCTATTCCCTTCATAATTTTAAATGTTTCTATAAGATCCCCCCTCATCCTTCTAAATTCCAACGAGTACAGTCCCAGTCTACTCAACGTCTCCTCATAATCCAGCCCCTTCAGCTCTGGGATTAACCTAGTGAATCTCCTCTGCACACCCTCCAGCGCCAGTACGTCCTTTCTCAAGTAAGGAGACCAAAACTGAACACAATACTCTAGGTGTGGCCTCACTAACACCTTATACAATTGCAACTAACCTCCCTAGTCTTAAACTCCATCCCTCTAGCAATGAAGGACAAAATTCCATTTGCCTTCTTAATCACCTGTTGCACTTGTAAGCCAACCTTCTGTGACTCATGCACTAGCACACCCAAGTCTCTCTGAACAGCGGCATGCTTTAATATTTTATCGTTTAAATAATAATCCCGTTTGCTGTTATTCCTACCAAAATGGATAACCTCACATTTGTCAACATTGTATTCCATCTGCCAGACCCTAGCCCATTCACTTAACCTATCCAAATCCCTCTGCAGACTTCCAGTATCCTCTGCACTTTTCGCTTTACCACTCATCTTAGTGTCATCTGCAAACTTGGACACATTGCCCTTGGTCCCCAACTCCAAATCATCTATGTAAATTGTGAACAATTGTGGGCCCAACACGGATCCCTGAGGGACACCACTAGCTACTGATTGCCAACCAGAGAAACACCCATTAATCCCCACTCTTTGCTTTCTATTAATTAACCAATCCTCTATCCATGCTACTACTGTACCCTTAATGCCATGCATCTTTATCTTATGCAGCAACCTTTTGTGTGGCACCTTGTCAAAGGCTTTCTGGAAATCCAGATATACCACATCCATCGGCTCCCCGTTATCTACTGCACTGGTAATGTCCTCAAAACATTCCACTAAATTAGTTAGGCATGACCTGCCCTTTACGAACCCATGGGTTCAATTGCCCAATGGGACAATTTCTATCCAGATGCCTCGCAATTTCTTCCTTGATGATAGATTCCAGCATCTTCCCTACTACCGAAGTTAAGCTCACTGGCCTATAATTTCCTGCTTTCTGCCTACCTCCTTTTTTAAACAGTGGCGTCACGTTTGCTAATTTCCAATCCACCGGGACCACCCCAGAGTCTAGTGAATTTCGTTAAATTATCACTAGTGCATCTGCAATTTCCCTAGCCATCTCTTTTAGCACTCTGGGATGCATTCCATCAGGGCCAGGAGACTTGTCTACCTTTAGCCCTATTAGCTTGCCCATCACTACCTCCTTAGTGATAACAATCCTCTCAAGGTCCTCACCTGTCATAGCCTCATTTCTATCAGTCGCTGGCATGTTATTTGTGTCTTCCACTGTGAAGACCGACCCAAAAAACCTGTTCAGTTCCTCAGCCATTTCTTCATTTCCCATTATTAAAACTCCCTTCTCATCCTCTAAAGGACCAATATTTACCTTAGCCACTCTTTTTTGTTTTATATATTTGTAAAAACTTTTACTGTCTGTTTTTATATTCTGAGCAAATTTACTCTCATACTCTACCTTACTCTTCTTTATAGCTTTTTTAGTAGCTTTCTGTTGCCCCCTAAATATTTCCCAGTCCTCTAATCTCCCAGCAATCTTTGCCACTTTATATGCTTTTTCCTTCAATTTGATACTCTCCCTTATTTCCTTAGATATCCACGGTCGATTTTCCCTCTTTCTACCGTCCTTCCTTTTTGTTGGTATAAACCTTTGCTGAGCACTGTGAAAAATCGCTTGGAAGGTTCTCCACTGTTCCTCAACTGTTCCACCATAAAGTCTTAGCTCCCAGTCTACCTTAGCTAGTTCTTCTCTCATCCCCTTGTAATCTCCTTTGTTTAAACACAAAACACTAGTATTTGATTTTACTTTCTCACCCTCCATCTGTATTTTAAATTCCACCATATTGTGATCGCACCTTCCGAGAGGATCCCTAACTATGAGATCATGAATCAATCCTGTCTCATTACACAGGACAAGATCTAGGACCGCTTTTTCCCTCGTAGGTTCCATTACATACTGTTCTAGGAAACTATCGCGGATACATTCTATAAACTCCTCCTCAAGGTTGCCTTGACCGACCTGGTTAAACCAATCGACATGTAGATTAAAATCCCCCATGATAACTGCTGTACCATTTCTACATGCATCAGTTATTTCTTTGTTTATTGCCTGCCCCACCATAACATAGAACACTACAGCACAGTACGGGCCCTTCGGCCCTCGATGTTGCGCCGACCTGTGAAACCATCTGAAGCCTATCTGACCTACACTATTCCATTTTCATCCATATGTCTATCCAGTGACCACTTAAATGCCCTTAAAGTTGGCGAGTCTACTACCGTTGCAGGCAGGGCATTCCACACCCCTACTACTCTAAAGAAACTGCCTCTGACATCTGTCCTATATCTATCACCCCTCAATTTAAAGCTATGTCCCCTCGTGTTGGTCATCACCATCCGAGGAAAAAGACTCTCACTGTCCACCCTATCTAACCCTCTGACTATCTTATATGTCTCTATTAAGTCACCTCTCAGCCTTCTCCTCTCTAACGAAAACAACCTCAATTCCCTGAGCCTTTCCTCGTAAGACCTTCCCTCCATACCAGGCAACATCCTAGTAAATCTCCTCTGAACCCTTTCCAAAGCTTCCACATCCTTCCTATAATGTGGTGACCAGAACTCCACGCAGTACTCCAGGTGCGGCCGCACCAGAGTTATGTACAGCTGCAGCATGACCTTGTGGTTCCGAAACTCAATCCCCCTGCTTATAAAGGCTAGCACACCATATGCCTTCTTAACAGCCCTATTAACCTGGGTGGCAACTTTCAGGGATTTATGTACCTGGATGCCGAGATCTCTCTGTTCATCTACACTACCAAGAATCTTGCCATTGGCCCAGTACTCTTTGTTACTATTTGGTGGCCGATAGACTACTCCTATTAGTGACTTTTTCGCCTTACTATTCCTGATTTCCACCCAAATGGATTCAACCTTATCCTCCATAGCACCGTAATATCTTGTGTAAACATTTTTTTCCACAACTAGGTTTTATTTTTATTTCACATTCCCTCCTTTCAGTGCCTTATCCTCCCCACGCTCTGCCATCCTCTGTCCACCCTCCACTGACCTTTCCCTTCTTTCCCTTACCTTCACCTTTCTATCTTCCTCCCTGCTGTTTCCCCCCCACAGTGTACTCGCTCGCCCACCCCGTTCCCTCTCCTTCCCACCTCTCTTACACTTCTTCTGACCCCCCCTCCTTCTTCCTTCCCCCAACTCTTATGAATTACCGAGAGGTCCAGCCTCACAAAGTGAAATAGAAGTCACCAGTTGATGATCTGAAATAGAAATGCCAATTTCTTAGCTCTACATAACCCAGGCACACTGAGAGCAATCATAGAATCATAGAATGTACAGTGCAGAAGGAGGCCATTCGGCCTATCGAGTCTGCACCGGCACTTGGAAAGAGCAACCTACTTAACCCCACATCTCCACCCTATCCTCGTAACCCTGCAACCCCATCTAACCTAAGGGCAATTTAGCATGGCCAATCCACCTAATCTGCACATCTTTGGACTATGGGAGGAAACCGGAGCACCCGGAGGAAACCCACACAGACACGGGGAGAACGTGCAGACTCCGCACAGTGACCCAAGCGGGAATCGAACCTGGGACCCTGGTGCTGTGAAGCCATAGTGCTAACCACTATGCTACCGTACTGCCAATGAAACCAAGCTGTCCATGCTTTGGGTGAGATCTGCAAACTTGTTGCAGAACCTGTAGCTAATGAATGAATGACACTGCTTGTACCTTGAATAAATAATGTTGCCTGTGCTCATGGGTAAATGTTGTGAATTCTGTGTCTCTGCTGCAGGGTGGTGGAGTTGTGGGAATCGACATGGAATGGAGGCCCACTTTTGGAGTGCTGACCAATACACGGGTGTCTGTCATACAAATTGCGATGAAAGACTGTGTGTACCTCCTGGACTTGCCTCAACTTGTGAAACAGTCAGAGTCCGAGTGCCGGCGAGCTGAACTTACCCACTTCATACAGACTTTATTCACTGACCAAACCATAACTAAACTAGGTAACTATTAAAAAGAAATGAAAGGGAAAATGCGGGAAAATCTCAGCAAGTCTGGCAGCATCTGTAGGGAGAGAAAAGAGCTAACGTTTCGAGTCCGATGACTCTTTGTCATAGCTTTGAGATGCTGCCAGACTTGCTGAGATTTTCCAGCATTTTCTCTTTCGTTTCAGATTCCAACATCCGCAGTAATTTGCTTTTACTAAAAAGAAATGTTGCCTGAGGGTGTGTGTAGTGTTTTTGTTCTCAGACGCTCTGGCTGGCATTCCGGTTCCCATTACACTCTGCTGGAATTCTAGTTTCCATTACAGTTGTCTTCAGTTTTCATTAAGTTGCCTTCTGAAGACCCGGCTTCATTATACTCCCAGCTGGAGTAATGTTGTAGTATACACCTGCAAGTGTCTCACCCAATCCATTGTTTGTTTTCAAGGAAGATATCTCCATTGGCTTTCTCAGACACTTTGTCAGGTCCCGTTATCTGCCCTTTCGACAGGTGCAAACTCCAGATAGAGAGCTGAGCCCGTGATCCCGAGTGGTTCCAGAGCAGGCACTTTACACCACAGGCCTGGGAAACCCAATTGTGCTTCAGTCTAGAATGAGCTTCAGACTGTCCGCTCAGAAAGGCCAAGACTTTCTAGCTGAGGCCTAGTCAGTTGGTTTGGAATGGCTTTCATTTTGTTTTGACTGCTTGTTTATTTTTACAGGTTATGCTACAGCAGGGGATCTGCGGACTCTGTCTACAGCCTACCCCATGTTAAAGGATGTGGTGCAGTTCACAGCTGGAGTATTGGACCTTTTGAATGTGCATAAAGAGGTTTGTTCATGGTCTGCAGGTCACATCTCTTGTTCAGATCAGAGTTTGATCATGTTCTTCCTTTCAGCCCCCAGCTCACATGGCCCCTGACTGAGAGACATCCTGCTGTCTCTGGCTATGGCCATGTTGCTCTATGTTTGGGTGCTCAAGAGCTGCCTACTCACCGTTCTCATTATCTGTTTGGCTTCGTACTGTATGCAGGATTTTTGCGGTCGAGTTTAATCCGGAGGCGTTCAAAAATGGTGGTTAGGACCTGAATGCAAAAGTCCCCTCCCCTACCGAAGATGTGCAGGTGATGTGGAGTTACAGGGATAGGGCAGGGGAGTGGGCCGAGGTAGAGTACTCTTTCAGAGGATCGGTGCATATGTGACGGGCTGAATGGCCTCCTTCTCCACTGTAGGGATTCTGTGGCTCCCGGCAGATCCCATTTTTGCTGATGGGGGAAAAGGGGGCAGGGCGTGAATCTTACAGGTGGGAAAATCCAAACTCCGCAGGGCCACTTGAGATGAGTGCTGATGGGAGTCGTAGGAGACGTAGTCTCTTGAAGGGTACCTACCTTCAATTTTGCTGAAGTGTCATGATCAGAAGTTATTTAAATCCCCAATCCTGTAAAAATGGGAATAAACTAGGCTGCAGCTGTATGTTAGGGTTAGAAGAGCACACAGCTGGAGTGCAGTGATTGACAGACCATTTGGTCTAGCTTAAATAAAACCACCAGGCACCTTTTCCTTCAGTTTCAATGTATTCCATTGTTGACATTTCCAACGGGCTCTTATTACAGCTGAGCCCATTATGAATGGTTGGTTGAGTTCCAAAAGCGCTTACCTCAGCAGGAGGTTCAGGGAGGGTGTATTAAATGGTTTCATGAATGAGTGTTTTTTCTCAGCCTTATATTGTGTATCAACGAGAACTTGTTATATATTTTTTCATTGCCCCATAGCTCCTGAGGTCTGCCCATATGCATATCGATGAGTCACTGTGGAGGTCCCATCGGGGAGTATGAGGAGGCACATGCATTTTGATGTGTTATAGATGGTATGAGGAAGCACACACAGAATTTACTTTTTTTACAGTGCAGAAGGAGGCCATTCGGCCCATCGAGTCTGCACCGGCCCTTGGAAAGAGCACCCTACCTAAGCCCACACCTCCACCCTATCCCCATACTTCCACCCTTTTTTTTTGTTGGACACTAGGGGCAATTTATCATAGCCAATCCACCTACCCCTGTACATCTTTGGACTGTAGGAGGAAACCGGAGCACCCGGAGGAAACCCACGCAGACACAGAGGGAACGTGCAGACTCCACACAGACAGTGATCCAAGCGGGAATCGAATCTGGGACCCTGGCGCTGTGAAGCCATTATGCTAACCACTATGCTACTGTGCTGCCCCATGGGGTGGATGAGGGCCTCGGGGCCCAAGAGTCTTTCATAAAACTGGTGATGAATTCCCAGAGAGCAGAGGCAGGCCTTGTAACTAGTCTGCCTTGGTACTTGCCTGCCTTCGAACTGTCTCAAAGAACAATACAGCACTTCCTTGTGCCACCTTCAAGATCTGTGGACCTGCACGCCCAGATCTCTCTGGCTTTCTACATTCCTACGAGTTTTGCCATTTACGGTATATTTTCCCGCTATGTTAGACCTACCAAAATGCAGTACCTCACAATTAAGAACAAAAGAATAGGCAGCAGGGTAATGCAGTAGTTAGCACTGCTGCCTCACGGTGCTGATGTCCCAGGTTCGATCCCGGCTCTGAGTCACTGTCGTGGAGTTTGAACATTTTCCCCGTGTTTGCGTCGGTTTCGCCCCCACAACCGAAAGATGTGCAGGGTAGGTGGATTGGGCATGCTAAATTGCCCCTTCATTGGAAAAAATGAATTGGACACTCTAAATTTATTTTTAAAATGAACAAAAGAACAAAGAACAATACAGCACAGTAACAGGCCCTTCGGCCCTCCAAGCCTGTACCGGTCATGATATCATCCTTTGCCAAAACCCTTAGCACTTCCTTGTGCCGTACCCCTCTCTACCCATCCTATCCATGTGTTTGTCAAAATGCCTTTTGAACGCCGTTAATGTATCTGATTCCACAACCTCCCCTGGCAACGCTTTCCAGGCACTCACCACCCTCTGCGTAAAAAACCTGCCTCGCATATCACCTCTAAACTTTGCCCCTTGGGCCTTAAACCTATGCCCCCTGGTGACTGACCTCTCCATCCTGGAAAAGACTGCCTGCCCATCCACTCTATCCATGCCCCTCATAATCTTGTGGACCTCTATCAGGTCACCCCTCAACCTCCGTTTTTCTAATGAAACAATCCGAGTCTATTCAACCTCTCCACATAGCCAACATCCTCCAGACCACAGAACATCCTGGTAAACCTCCTCTGCACCCTCTCCAAAGCCTCCACATCCTTCTGGTAGTGTGCTGACCAGAATTGTGCAAAATATTCCAAATGCAGCCTTACCAAGGTCCTATACAACTGTAGTATGACTTGCCAGTTTTTGTACTCGATGCCTCGTCCAATGAAGACAAGCATTCCGTATGCTTTCTTGACTACCTTGTCCACTTGTGTTGCCACCTTCAAAAGATCTGTGGATCTGCATGCCCAGATCTCTGACTTTCTATATTCCTAAGAGTTTTACCATTTACGGTATGTTAGACCTATCAAAATGCATTACCTCACATTTGTCCGGATTAAACTCCATTTGCCATTTCTCTGCCAAGTCTCCAACCTATCTATGTCCTGCTGTATCTTCTGACAATCCTCAACACTATCTGCCACTCCATCAACCTTGGTGTCATTCGCAAACTTACTAATCAGACCAGCTACATTTTCCTCCAAATTGTTTATGTACAACACAAACAACAAAGGCCCAAGCACCAATCCCTGTGGAATACCACTAGTCACAACCTTCCATTGTGAAAAACACCCTTCTACTGCTACCCTTTGCCTTCTGTAACCGAGTCAGTTCTGTATCCACCTTACCACCTCACCTCTGATCCCATGTGACTTCACTTTTTGTACCAGTCTGCCATGAGAGACCTTGTCAAAGGCTTTACTGAAGTTGATGTAAACAACATCCATCCCTCATCATTCATCTTTGTCACCTCATCAAAAAACTCGATCAAGTTAGTGAGGCACGACCTCCCCTTCACAAAGCCATGCTGTCTATCGCTAATGAGTCCATTTGTTTCCAAATGGTTATAAATCCTGTGTCTGAGAATTCTCTCCAATAGTTTGCATACCACTCTGTGGGTACAGGTCTTTTTACATTGAGGTGGGCCTGCTGAGTTGGGAAATTGGCCCCTTGAACTTCGGTAGTGAATATCGTGGCCTTGTATCCAGTCAGAATAGGAACCTTGGGCTTGTGTAACACGTATATACGGGACAGCGGCATGTGCAGAATTGGTGGCTGTTATCAGTGCAGCTCTGGTGTTTCACCTCTGCATGTCATGGTCAGGGTTTCTAACTCATGCTGGAAAGTGGGTGGGTGGGGGGCGGCATTGGGCTTGGGTGATGCACCCCATTGTCTTTCAATGCTCAATACCTAAGCTCAGGTGAGTTCATGTCCCACAACAGAGATTTGAGCTGATCATTTAGGCTGGCGCTCCAGTTGCAGAGAGTACTGTAATGTCAAGAGTGCAGTCTGTGTTCTGTGCACTCGGGGGTATGTAAGAGAGAATGTAAGTGATGTTATTCTAACTAATGTTAATACCTTTGTAGAGAAGGATGATTTTTTAAAGAAAATATTTTATTGAGGCATTTATAATTTTAACATTTTAAACAACCGAGAGATCCAACACACACAAATATCCCACAATAACAAGCCCAACTCCCCCAGCCCTAAACCCCAACTACCCATACATTAGAGTCCTTGCCCTTATTTGTCACTTCCATGCCTCCACCCACCCCCCACCCCCCCACTTTTGCTGACGGTCAATTCTCCTTGAAGAAGTCGATGAACAGCTGCCACCTCCGAGCGAACCCCTGTAATGAACCCCTTAAGGCGAACTTAATTTTCTCTAGCCTAAGAAACCCTGCCATGTCACTGACCCAAATTCCTGACTTTGGAGGCTCCGAATCCCTCTATCCCAGCCCCCCCCCCCCCCCCCCCCCCCCTCTTGCGACACACCAAATATTGGCAGCTCTGGTCTCCTCGGAGTCACTCTCCTTTCCAGTCTGACATGACTTCTGAAAATCCCTGCCAAAATCTCAGCCTCGGTTTGCAGGACTTACCCCACCTGTCCTCCACCTCCACAAAACACTTACTCATCCATCCCACAGTCATATGAGCCCTGTGGACCACCTTTAACTGGATCAGGCTAAGGCTGGCACACAGCGAGGATGCATTGACTCTCTTCAGGGCCTTCTCCTATAACCCAACTTCCAACTTTCCTTCCAGCTCTTCCTCCCACTTCCTCTTCACCACCTCAATTGGAACCCCTCCCACTCCATCAGTTGCTTGTATATTTCCGAGACCCTCCCCTCTCCAACCCCTGTTTTAGACGTCACCTTATCATGTAGCCATCTTAGTGGGAGGCGAGGAAGGCTCGAGACCTGCCTCCGAACAAAATCCCGTACCGGTTCCCATCCAGCAACTTAAACTCCTCCTCTAGTTCCTCCAGGCTCGGGAAAACCTCCTAAATTAAGAGATCCCCAAATGTCTCAATCTCTGCCCGCTGGCTCCTCCTGAGGCCCCCATCCAGCCCCCCCAGAGCAAATCGGGGATTATTACAGATCAGTGACCACATCGACGCTCCCTCCAGTCTCATGTGCTACCTCTATTGGCCCCACACTCTCAGGGCTGCCACTACCAGTGGGCTTGTGGAGTACCGAGCCGGCGAGAATGGCAGAGGTGCCGTTAACAAAGCCTTCAGACTCGTACCCTTGCAAGATGCCGCCTCCACCCGCTCCCACACCGACCCCTCCCCCACTACCCACTTCCTAACCATCGATATATTAGCTGCCCAGTAGTAATTCATAAAGTTTGGAAGGGCCAAGCCCCCCTCCTCGCGTCCCCGCTCAAGAAGGACTTTCTTCACCCTCGGGGCTTTCCCGGCCCATATAAAACACGAGATGGCCACATTCATCTACCAAAAAAATGTCTTGGGGATGAAGATTGGAAGATACTGAAACCCGAACAGCAATCTCAGGAAGACTGTTATTATCACAGTCTACCCTCCCTGCCAATGACAGCGGGAGCACGTCCCACCTACGGAAGTTTTTATTCAATTACCGAACGACACTACTGAAGGGCTGAGTTGAGCGCCCTGATCAATGGCGGGAAGGTGGAAAGGAAGCAGGACAGCTAGAAGAGGTATCACGATCACCGGACCAACAACAGGAGGTTTGAACCAGGGGATGCTGTTCATGTTTGGAGTTTCGGTGACAGCGCCCAGTGGGTCCCAGAAGCTATAGTGTAGAAAATGAGGCCAGTTTCATACACGGTCAGGTTTAGAGAACGGACCATGCAAAAGCACGTGGGTCACCTTGAGGCCAAGGTGTCCGCCCCAGAGGAAGCCACAGCAGATTAGTCTGTACGTCGACCACTCTGTCTGCTGTCTTTTAGCTAGGCAGCACTTCCCACCAGGGACTGATGCCTGGGCCAGCAGGATGCGGACGACTCGTCATTGATATGGATACAGAATCCTCAGTGCTCTCGGAGGATGTTGCAATCACAGATGGGTCCACCCACAGGACCCTCTTTGGCATTCTGTGCATAAAAGGCACCCCCAACATGATATAGCAACCCCCCTTCCGGCCCAAATCAACCCCATAGCTGCTTGAAACTCAGCCATGGATGAACCGGAGAAGGCGATCCCTTCTACGATCTGTTACAGGGGAACCTTTGGACTTTGGATGGGAGGGATGCAATACCCTTCAAGAGACCCATGGGGACACCTCAATTGACCTCCCCGTGGAACTCATCGAATACGAGCTCCCCCGCTAGTGGGTGTAGGCCCACCCAGCTGGGGTTCATGGAGGTCGATGTCAAGGAGGATCTCCAACAGGTTAAGAGTCAGCAAGCCTTGTTCCTTACCTCTGAGACCGTTAAGGTCTGTTGCTTATTTTACTTTATAATGCTTTATAACAATTTAGCATAACTTCCCTACTTTCACACTGTAATCCTCTAGTAATAAAACCAAACATCCCATCTGTTTTTTAGCATGCTTCTCAATGTGCCATGCCACTTTCAGATAATTCTATACTTAACTTCAAGGTCTCACTTCGCACTGCTCTGTATTAAATATCATATGTCTGTGTCCTCCTGAAGTCTGTTACTATTGTTTGCTTTATTTCCAAGCTTTCTGTCTGTTTTTCAATTTTTATGTTTATTAAAGACTTTTCGATTCTATTTTTTATTAACTACTAATCCATTCGCATCTTGTTTCTTTGCCCCTCTAATTCCTTTTTTAAGATCCATAGTATTAAATTTAACTTTGGTGGTGAGGAATCTTCTAGAAACAGTAATTGAGGACAAAATCAACAATCAGTTGGGCATATGTGGGTTAGAAGAACATAAGAACATAAGAACTAGGAGCAGGAGTAGGCCATCTGGCCCCTCGAGCCTGCTCCGCCATTCAATGAGATCATGGCTGATCTTTTGTGGACTCAGCTCCACTTTCCGGCCCGAACACCATAACCCTTAATCCCTTTATTCTTCAAAAAACTATCTATCTTTACCTTAAAAACATGTAATGAAGGAGCCTCAACTGCTTCACTGGGCAAGGAATTCCATAGATTCACAACCCTTTGGGTGAAGAAGTTCCTCCTAAACTCAGTTCTAAATCTACTTCCCCTTATTTTGAGGCTATGCCCCCTAGTTCTGCTGTCACCCGCCAGTGGAAACAACCTGCCCGCATCTATCCTATCTATTCCCTTCATAATTTTAAATGTTTCTATAAGATCCCCCCTCATCCTTCTAAATTCCAACGAGTACAGTCCCAGTCTACTCAACCTCTCCTCATAATCCAACCCCTTCAGCTCTGGGATTAACCTAGCGAATCTCCTCTGCACACCCTCCAGCGCCAGTACGTCCTTTCTCAAGTAAGGAGACCAAAACTGAACACAATACTCCAGGTGTGGCCGCACTAACACCTTATACAATTGCAACATAACCTCCCTAGTCTTAAACTCCATCCCTCTAGCAATGAAGGACAAAATTCCATTTGCCTTCTTAATCACCTGTTGCACTTGTAAACCAACCTTCTGTGACTCATGCACTAGCACACCCAAGTCTCTCTGAACAGCGGCATGCTTTAATATTTTATCGTTTAAATAATAATCCCGTTTGCTGTTATTCCTACCAAAATGGATAACCTCACATTTGTCAACATTGTATTCCATCTGCCAGACCCGAGCCCATTCACTTAACCTATCCAAATCCCTCTGCAGACTTCCAGTATCCTCTGCACTTTTCGCTTTACCACTCATCTTAGTGTCATCTGCAAACTTGGACACATTGCCCTTGGTCCCCACCTCCAAATCATCAATGTAAATTGTGAACAATTGTGGGCCCAACACGGATCCCTGAGGGACACCACTAGCTACTGATTGCCAACCAGAGAAACACCCATTTATCCCAACTCTTTGCTTTCTATTAATTAACCAATCCTCTATCCATGCTACTACTTTACCCTTAATGCCATGCATCTTTATCTTATGCAGCAACCTTTTGTGTGGCACCTTGTCAAAGGCTTTCTGGAAATCCAGATATACCACATCCATCGGCTCCCCGTTATCTACTGCACTGGTAATGTCCTCAAAAAATTCCACTAAATTAGTTAGGCACGACCTGCCTTTTACGAACCCATGCTGCGTCTGCCCAATGGGACAATTTCTATCCAGATGCCTCGCAATTTCTTCCTTGATGATAGATTCCAGCATCTTCCCTATTACCGAAGTTAAACTCACTGGCCTATAATTTCCTGCTTTCTGCCTACCTCCTTTTTTAAACAGTGGCGTCACGTTTGCTAATTTCCAATCCACCGGGACCACCCCAGAGTCTAGTGAATTTCGGTAAATTATCACTAGTGCATCTGCAATTTCCCTAGCCATCTCTTTTAGCACTCTGGGATGCATTCCATCAGGGCCAGGAGACTTGTCTACCTTTAGCCCCATTAGCTTGCCCATCACTCCCTCCTTAGTGATTACAATCGTCTCAAGGTCCTCACCTGTCATAGCCTCATTTCTATCAGTCGCTGGCATGTTATTTGTGTCTTCCACTGTGAAGACCGACCCAAAAAACCTGTTCAGTTCCTCAGCCATTTCCTCATTTCCCATTATTAAAACTCCCTTCTCATCCTCTAAAGGACCAATATTTACCTTAGCCACTCTTTTTTGTCTTATATATTTGTAGAAACTTTTACTATCTAGAACATAGAACATAGAACGATACAGCGCAGTACAGGCCCTTCGGCCCTCGATGTTGCACCGACATGGAAAAAAAAACTAAAGGCCATCTAACCTACACTATGCCCTTATCATCCATATGCTTATCCAATAAATTTTTAAATGCCCTCAATGTTGGCGAGTTCACTACTGTTGCAGGTAGGGCATTCCACGGCCTCACCACTCTTTGCGTAAAAAACCCACCTCTGACCTCTGTCCTATATCTATTACCCCTCAATTTAAAGCTATGTCCCCTCGTGCTAGCCACCTCCATCCGCGGGAGAAGGCTCTCGCTGTCCACCCTATCTAACCCTCTGATCATTTTGTATGCCTCTATTAAGTCACCTCTTAACCTTCTTCTCTCTAACGAAAACAACCTCAAGTCCATCAGCCTTTCCTCATAAGATTTTCCCTCCATACCAGGCAACATCCTGGTAAATCTCCTCTGCACCCGTTCCAAAGCTTCCACGTCCTTCCTATAATGAGGCGACCAGAACTGTACGCAATACTCCAAATGCGGCCGTACCAGAGTTTGGTACAGCTGCATCATGACCTCATGGCTCCGGAACTCAATCCCTCTACCAATAAAGGCCAACACACCATAGGCCTTCTTCACAACCCTATCAACCTGGGTGGCAACTTTCAGGGATCTATGTACATGGACACCGAGATCCCTCTGCTCATCCACACTACCAAGAATTTTACCATTAGCCAAATATTCCGCATTCCTGTTATTCTTTCCAAAGTGAATCACCTCACACTTCTCCACATTAAACTCCATTTGCCACCTCTCAGCCCAGCTCTGCAGCTTATCTATGTCCCTCTGTAACCTGCAACATCCTTCCGCACTGTCTACAACTCCACCGACTTTAGTGTCGTCTGCAAATTTACTCACCCATCCTTCTGCGCCCTCCTCTAGGTCATTTATAAAAATGACAAACAGCAACGGCCCCAGAACAGATCCTTGTGGTACGCCACTCGTAACTGAACTCCATTCTGAACATTTCCCATCAACTACCACTCTCTGTCTTCTTTCAACTAGCCAATTTCTGATCCACATCTCTAAATCACCCTCAATCCCCAGCCTCCGTATTTTCTGCAATAGCCGACCGTGGGGAACCTTATCAAACGCTTTACTGAAATCCATATACACCACATCAACTGCTCTACCCTCGTCTACCTGTTCAGTCACCTTCTCAAAGAACTCGATAAGGTTTGTGAGGCATGACCTACCCTTCACAAAACCATGCTGACTATCCCTAATCATATTATTCCTATCTAGATGATTATAAATCGTATCTGTTATAATCCTCTCCAAGACTTTACCCACCACAGACGTTAGGCTCACCGGCCTATAGTTACCGGGGTTATCTCTACTCCCCTTCTTGAACAAAGGGACCACATTTGCTATCCTCCAGTCCTCTGGCACCATTCCTGTAGCTAATGATGACCTAAAAATCAAAGCCAAAGGCTCAGCAATCTCTTCCCTGGCTTCCCAGAGAATCCTAGGATAAATCCCATCCGGCCCCGGGGACTTATCTATTTTCACCTTGTCCAGAATTGCCAACACTTCTTCCCTACGCACCTCAATGCCATCTATTCTAATAGCCTGGGTCTCAGCATTCTCCTCCACAATATTATCTTTTTCTTGAGTGAATACTGACGAAAAGTATTCATTTAGTATCTCGCTTATCTCCTCAGCCTCCACACACAACTTCCCACCACTGTCCTTGACTGGCCCTACTCTTACCCTAGTCATTCTTTTATTCCTGACATACCTATAGAAAGCTTTTGGGTTTTCCTTGATCCTACCTGCCAAAGACTTCTCATGTCCCCTCCTTGCTCGTCTCAGCTCTCTCTTTAGATCCTTCCTCGCTTCCTTGTAACTATCAAGCGCCCCAACTGAAACTTCACGCCTCATCTTCACATAGGCCTCCTTCTTCCTCTTAACAAGAGATTCCACTTCTTTGGTAAACCACGGTTCCCTCGCTCGACCCCTTCCTCCCTGCCTGACTGGTACGTACTTATCAAGAACATGCAATAGCTGTTCCTTGAACAAGCTCCACATATCCAGTGTGCCCAACCCTTGCAGCCTACTTCTCCAACCAACACATCCTAAGTCATGTCTAATGGCATCATAATTGCCCTTCCCCCAGCTATAACTCTTGCTCTGCGGGGTATACTTATCCCTTTCCATCACTAACGTAAAGGTCACCGAATTGTGGTCACTGTCTCCAAAGTGTTCACCTACCTCCAGATCTAACACCTGGCCTGGTTCATTACCCAAAACCAAATCCAAAGTGGCCTCACCTCTTGTTGGCCTGTCAACATATTGTGTCAGAAAACCCTCCTGCACACATTGTACAAAGAACGACCCATCCAATGTACTCGAACTATATCTTTTCCAGTCAATATTAGGAAAGTTAAAGTCTCCCATAACAACTACCCTGTTACTTTCGCTCTTTTCCAGAATCATCTTCGCCATCCTTTCCTCTACATCTCTAGAACTATTAGGTGGCCTATAGAAAACTCCCAACAGGGTGACCTCTCCTTTCCTGTTTCTAACCTCAGCCCATACTACCTCGGAAGAAGAGTCCCCATCTTGCATCCTTTCTACCACCGTAATACTGTCCTTGACTAGCAGCGCCACACCTCCCCCTCTTTTGCCCCCTTCTCTGACCTTACTAAAGCACCTAAACCCCGGAACCTGCAACAACCATTCCTGTCCCTGCTCTATCCATGTCTCTGAAATGGCCACAACATCGAAGTCCCAGGTACCTACCCATGCTGCCAGTTCCCCTACCTTATTTCGTATACTCCTGGCATTGAAATAGACACACTTCAAACCACAGACCTGAACACTGCCGCCCTCCTGCGAAGTCAAAACTGTGCTCCTGACCTCTCTACTCTCAATCTCTCGCACCCCAAAACTACAATCCAGGTTCCCATGCCCCTGCTGAATTAGTTTAAACCCCCCCAAAGAGTACTAACAAATCTCCCCCCCAGGATATTGGTGCCCCTCAGGTTCAGATGTAGACCATCCTGTCTATAGAGGTCCCACCTTCCCCAGAAAGAGTTTTTATATTCTGAGCAAGTTTACTCTCATACTCTATCTTACTCTTCTTTATAGCTTTTTTAGTAGCTTTCTGTTGCCCCCTAAAGATTTCCCAGTCCTCTAATCTCCCAGCAATCTTTGCCACTTTATATGCTTTTTCCTTCAATTTGATACTCTCCCTTATTTCCTTAGATATCCACGGTCGATCTTCCCTCTTTCTTCCGTCCTTCCTTTTTGTTGTTATAAACCTTTGCTGAGCACTGTGAAAAATCGCTTGGAAGGTTCTCCACTGTTCCTCAACTGTTCCACCATAAAGTCTTAGCTCCCAGTCTACCTTAGCTAGTTCTTCTCTCATCCCCTTGTAATCTCCTTTGTTTAAACACAAAACACTAGTATTTGATTTTACTTTCTCACCCTCCATCTGTATTTTAAATTCCACCATATTGTGATCGCTCCTTCCGAGAGGATCCCTAACTATGAGATCATGAATCAATCCTGTCTCATTACACAGGACAAGATCTAGGACCGCTTGTTCCCTCGTAGGTTCCATTACATACTGTTCTAGGAAACTATCGCGGATACATTCTATAAACTCCTCCTCACGGTTGCCTTGACCGACCTGGTTAAACCAATCGACATGTAGATTAAAATCCCCCATGATAACTGCTGTACCATTTCTACATGCATCAGTTATTTCTTTGTTTATTGCCTGCCCCACCATCTCGTTACTATTTGGTGGCCGATAGACTACTCCTATCAGTAACTTTTTCGCCTTACTATTCCTGATTTCCACCCAAATGGATTCAACCTTATCCTCCATAGCACCGATGTCATCCCTTACTATTGCCCGGATGTCATCCTTAAATAACAGAGCAACACCACCTCCCTTACCATCCACTCTGTCCTTCCGAATAGTTTGATACCCTCGGATATTTAACTCCCAGTCGTGACCATCCTTTAACCATGTTTCAGTAATGGCCACTAAATCATAGTCCTTCACGATGATTTGTGCCACCAACTCATTACTTTATTCCGAATACTACGAGCATTCAGGTAAAGTACACTTATGTTGGTTTTTTTACCTCTGTTTTGAATCTTAACATCTCCAGTTTTATTCCTTTTGTTATTACTGGGCCTATTCACTGTGCTCCCCTCAGTCACTGTACCTTGTACTGTCGCCCTTATGGATTTCTGACTGTCTTCTCTGCCTTGCACTTTTCCCCTTACTTCCTTTTGTTTCTGCCCCTGTTTTACTACCTTCCAACTTCCAGCATTGGTTCCCATCCCCCTGCCACATTAGTTTAAACCCTCCCCAACAGCTCTAGAAAACACCCCCCCTAGGGAATTAAGGAAAGCCAACATGAATTTATTCAGGGCAAATTGTCTATTACTAACCCACTGGAATGGTTTGTTGAGGTAGTGATGTTGTTGTGGTGCACATGGACTTCCAAAATCCATTTCATAAAGTACTGCACAGCAGACCTATGAGCAAATGCAGTAAATCAACAGGAACAACATGGATACAATTTGATAGAATGACGGAAGCAGAGCAGTGGTTAATGGATGTTTTCTGAAGGGAGAATAGTTTGTGGTGGAGTTGCCCAAGGGACTGTGCGTGGAGATTTGCTCTTTCAGGTTTTAATGACTTGGGCCTTAATACACAGGTACAGTTTCAAAATTTGGTATTGAAATGAAACTTGGAAGTATTGTGAACTGTAAGGAGGATGGTGGAAAACTTCAGAAGAACACAGAGAGCTCGGTAGAGTGGATAGAGGGTCGACAAAATTCAACACAGAGAAGTGTGAAGTGATTCATTTTAGTAGGAAGAACACCGAGAGACAGTATGAAGTAAAGGTGGTGCAGGAGCAGAGCAAGCTACCTGGTTGTATATGTGTGTATGTTATTGAGGTGTAGGAAAGGTTGAAAGAGTGATTCCCAAAGTAAACGGTATCCTGTGCTATATTAATAAGGGCATAGAGTACAAGAGCAATGAGGCTATGTTAATCTTACAGAAAACACTGATTTGGCCTCAACTGAACCATTGAATCCAGTTTTGGCACCACGCTTTTAAGAAAGAAGAAATGGTATTCAAGAGGGTTCAGGAAAGATTTACAACCATGATTTCAGAGATGAAGTACTTTGATTGCACAGATTGGAGAAGTTGGGGCTGTTTTTCTTGGAGGAAATAATGTTTTTTTTAATACTTTTTATTCTCCTCCTTTTTCACATTTTCTCCCAAATTTACACCCACCAACAATAGAACGATACAGCGCAGTACAGGCCCTTCGGCCCTCAATGTTGCACCGACATGGAAAAAAAACTAAAGGCCATCTAACCTACACTATGCCCTTATCATCCATATGCTTATCCAATAAACTTTTAAATGCCCTCAATGTTGGCGAGTTCACTACTGTTGCAGGTAGGGCATTCCACGGCCTCACCACTCTTTGCGTAAAAAACCCACCTCTGACCTCTGTCCTATATCTATTACCCTTCAATTTAAGGCTATGTCCCCTCGTGATAGCCACCTCCATCCGCGGGAGAAGGCTCTCGCTGTCCACCCTATCTAACCCTCTGATCATTTTGTATGCCTCTATTAGGTCACCTCTTAACCTTCTTCTCTCTAACGAAAACAACCTCAAGTCCATCAGCCTTTCCTCATAAGATTTTCCCTCCATACCAGGCAACATCCTGGTAAATCTCCTCTGCACCCGTTCCAAAGCTTCCACGTTCTTCCTATAATGAGGCGACCAGAACTGTACGCAATACTCCAAATGCGGCCGTACTAGAGTTTTGTACAACTGCAACATGACCTCATGGCTCCGGAACTCAATCCCTCTACCAATAAAGGCCATCACACCATAGGCCTTCTTCACAACCCTATCAACCTGGCTGGCAACTTTCAGGGATCTATGTACATGGACACCGAGATCCCTCTGCTCATCCACACTACCAAGAATTTTACCATTAGCCAAATATTCCGCATTCCTGTTATTCTTTCCAAAGTGAATCACCTCACACTTCTCCACATTAAACTCCATTTGCCACCGCTCAGCCCAGCTCTGCAGTTTATCTATGTCCCTCTGTAACCTGCAACATCCTTCCGCACTGTCTACAACTCCACCGACTTTAGTGTCGTCTGCAAATTTACTTACCCATCCTTCTGCTCCCTCCTCTAGGTCATTTATAAAAATGACAAACAGCAACGGCCCCAGAACAGATCCTTGTGGTACGCCACTCGTAACTGAACTCCATTCTGAACATTTCCCATCAACCACCACTCTCTGTCTTCTTTCAACTAGCCAATTTCTGATCCACATCTCTAAATCACCCTCAATCCCCAGCCTCCGTATTTTCTGCAATAGCCGACCGTGGGGAACCTTATCAAACGCTTTACTGAAATCCATATACACCACATCAACTGCTTTACCCTCGTCCACCTGTTCAGTCAATAAACAATAATCAGTAGCAAATATGTCAATCCCCATATCAATAACAACGATCCCATCCTCCCACCAAGCCCCAAATATTAGCCCGCATGTTCGCACAAACAAATGACAAAAAGGAATTGGGGATCGCCCATAGTCGCCATTAACTCACACAGCCCCCCCCCCAACCCTCCCACCCACACGCCCCAACTAATGTTCGATGTTATCCAGTTCTTGAAAGTGCATAATGAATAAAGCCCATGAATTGTAGAACTCCTCCATCCTTCCCCTCAGTTCAAACTTAACCTTCTCAAGAGTCAAGAATTCCAACAGGTCCCCGCCGCCACGCCAGGGCACAGGGTGGAGTGGCTGTTCTCCATCCCAACAGGATCCGCCTTCGGGCGATCAACGAGGCGAAGGCTACAACATCTGCCTCCGCACCCGTTTCCAACCCTGGCTGGTCCAACACCCCAAAAATGGCCTCCTGGGGGCTCGGGTCCAGTTTCACGTGCACCACTTTAGAAATTACCCTAAAAACCTCCTTCCAGTAATCCCCTAGCTTTGGACAGGACCAAAACATAAGAATCGGCTCATCCCGCCCTCGTGAGGTGTGCTCTTCAGCTGTATCAGCCCCAACCTCGTGCATGAGGTGGAGGCATTCACTCTCCGGAGCATCTCACACCAGAAACCCTCTTCCATATCCTCTCCCAACTCTTCCTCCCACTTTCCTTTGATCCCTTCCAGCGGTGCCTTCTCCTCTTCCAAAATAGCTCCGTAAACCGCTGACACTGCCCCCTTCTCCAGTCCCCATGTCGTCAGCACCTCCTCCAGCACTGTGGACCCCCTGCACAAACTCTCCTCCATTCTGACCCACTGGGAATCAACCCCTCTGACCCAGCTCCGCACCTTCTCCACATTCGCCGTTAGTAGTAATACATCAGGTTTGGAAGACCCAAACCCCCTGCCTGCCTTCCCCTCTGTAGCAGCACCTTTCTAACCCTGGCCACCTTCCCTCCCCATATGAACAAAGTTATCCTTCCCTCAATCTCTCTGAAAAAAGCAGTTGGCAGGAAAGTCGGCAGGCATTGAAAAATAAACAGAAATCGCGGCAACACGTTCTTTTTAACCACCTGTACCCGACCCACCAGCGACAGAGGGAGACCATCCCACCTTGCCAGATCAGCTTTCACTCTCCCCACCAAACTAGAAATGTTGTACCTGCGGAGCCCCCCCCCCCCAACTCGCAGGCAACCTGCACCCCCAGGTACCTAAAGTGAGTCCCTGCCCTACGGAATGGCTGGAGAAAATAATGTTAAGAGGTATTAAAATCACACAGGGTCTGGACAGAGCAGAAAAATGCAAATGGATCAAGAACTGGAGGGCACAGATTTAATTGATAAAAGAAGCAATAGAGACAGAAGAAACTTTCTGCCACAGAGTTTAAGATCATGAATGCACTGCCCGAGAGTGTAATGCGAGGCATGAAAGAGGAAATTGGATTATTATCTGAAAATAAATATTTTGCAGGGATTTTGGGGAGAAGGCAGGGAATGGCACTAGATTATTTGCTAATTCGAAGAGCTGGTGCAGATACAATGGGCTCAATGGCCTCCTGTTCTGTAACTGTGATTCTGTAAAACTGATATTCTCCCTCTCCAAGGACACAATCACAGCATGGAAAGAAATCGAAAAATATGAAAGGGAAGAATAAGAGTAACATGGGGAGACTTTAACTTCCCCAATATTGACTGGGGCTCACTTAGTGCTAAGGGCTTAGACGGGGCAGACTTTGTAAGGAGCATCCAGGAGTGTTTCTTAAAACAATATGTAGACAGTCCAACTAGGGAAGGGGCTGTACTGGACCTGGTATTGGGGAATGAGCCCGGCCAGGTGGTAGAAGTTTCAGTAGGGGAGCATTTCGGGAATAGTGACCACAATTCAGTAGGTTTTGAAGTGCTGGTGGACAAGGATCAGAGTGGACATCGAGTGAATGTGCAAAATTGGGGGAAGGCTAATTATAACAATATTAGGCAGGAACTGAAGAACCTAGATTGGGGGCGGATGTTTGAGGGTAAATCAACATCTGACATGTGGGAGGCTTTCAAATGTCAGTTGATGGAATTCAGGACCGGCATGTTCCTGTGCGGAAGAAGGATAAATATGACAAATTTCGGGAACCTTGGATAACAAAAGGTCTCGCCAAAAAGAAAAAGGAGGCTATTGTCAGGGCTAGAAGGCTGGGAACAGTCAAGGCCTGTGTGGAATATAAGGAAAGTAGGAAGGAACTTAAGCAAGGAGTCAGGAGGGTTAGAAGGGTCACGAAAAGTCATTGGCAAATAGGGTTAAGGAAAATCCCAAGGCTTTTTACACGTACATAAAAAGCAAGAGGGTAGCCAGGGAAAGGGTTGGCCCACTGAAGGATAGGCATTGGAATCTATGTGTGGAGCCAGAGGAAATGGGCGAGGTACTAAATGAATACTTTGCATCAGTATTCACCAAAGAGAAGGAATTGGTGGATGTTGAGTCTGGAGAAAGGTGTATAGATAGCCTGAGTCACATTGAGATCCAAAAATATGACGTGTTGGGCATCTTGAAAAATATTAAGGTGGATAATGGTCCTGAAGTGATCTATCCCAGAATACTGAAGGAGGCAAGAAAGGAAATTGCTGAGGCCTTAACAGAAATCTTTGGATCCTCACTGTCTTCAGGTGATGTCCCGGAGGACTGGAGAATAGCCAATGTTGTTCCTTTGTTTAAGAAGGGTGGCAAGGATAATCCAGGGAACTACAGGCCGGTGAGCCTTATTATCATAGAATTTACAGTGCAGAAGGAGGCCATTCGGCCCATCGAGTCTGCACTGGCTCTTGGAAAGAGCACCCTACCCAAGGTCAACACCTCGACCCCATCCCCATAACCCAGTAACCCCACCCAACACTAAGGACAATTTTGGACACTAAGGGCAATTTATCATGGCCAATCCACCTAACCTGCACATCTTTGGACTGTGGGAGGAAACCGGAGCACCCGGAGGAAACCCACGCACACACGGGGAGAATGTGCAGACTCCGCACAGACAGTGACCCAGACTCCGCACAGACAGTGACCCAAGCCGGTATCGAACCTGGGACCCTGGCGCTGTGAAGCAATTGTGCTATCCACAATGCTATGTCAGTGGTAGGGAAGTTACTAGAGAGACAGGATCTACTCCCATTTGGAAGCAAGTGGATGTATTAGCGAGAGGCAGCATGGTTTTGTGAAGGGGAGGTCACGTCTCACTAATTTTTCGAGGAGGTCACAAAGATGATTGATGCAGGTAGGGCAGTGGGTGTTGTCTCAATGGACTTCAGTAAGGCCTTTGACAAGGTCCCTCATGACAGATTGGTACAAAAGGTGAAGTCACACAGGATTAGAGGTGAGCTGGCAAGGTGGATACAGAACCGGCTAGGTCATAGAAGGCAGAGAGTAGCAATGGTGCTTTTCTGATTGGAGTGCTGTGACTAGTGGTATTCCGCAGGGATCAGTGCTGGGACCTTTGCTGTTCGTAGTATATATAAATGATTTGGAGGCAAATGTAACTGGGCTGATTAGTAAGTTTGCAGACGACACAAAGGTTGGTGGAATTGCGGATAGCGATGAGGTCTGTCAGAGGATACAGCAGGATTTAGATCGTTTGGAGACTTTGGCGGAGAGATGGCAGACGGAGTTTGATCCGGACAAATGTGAGGTGATGCATTTTGGAAGGTCTAATGCAGGTAGGGAATATACAGTGAATGGTAGACCCCTCAAGAGTATTGACAGTCAGAGAGATCTAGGTGTACGGGTCCACAGGCCACTGAAAGGGGCAACACAGGTGGAGAAGGTAGTCAAGAAGGCTATGGCATGCTTGCCTTCATTGACCGGGGCATTGAGTATGAAAATTGGCAAGTCATGCTGCAGCTGTATAGAACCTTAGTTTGGCTACACTTGGAGAATAGTGTTCAATTGTGGTCGCCACACTACCAGAAGAATGTGGAGGCTTTAGAGAGGGTGCAGAAGAGATTTACCAGGATGTTGCCTGGTATGGAGGGCATAAGCTATGAGGAGCGATTGAATAAACTTGGTTTGTTCTCACTGGAACGACGGAGGTTGAGGGGCGATCTGATAGAGGTCTACAAAGTTACGTGGGGCATAGACAGAGTAGATGGTCAGAGACGTTTTCCCAGGGTGGAGGGGTCAATTTTTAATGGGCATAGGTTTACGGTGCGAGGGGCAAGGTTTAGAGGAGATGTACGAGGCAAGTTTTTTTACACAGAGGGTAGTGGGTGCCTGGAACTCGCTACTGGAGGAGGTGGTGGAAGCAGGGACGATTGTGACGTTTAAGGGACATCTTGACAAATACATGAATAGGATGGGAATAGAGGGATAGTGTTATGGGCCAGGGTTTGGAGAACCCTAAAGTATATCATGGAGTTCACCTGACCCACAACAATTAATAGATTGTGGTATGGGGAGCACATGGCCCACTGTACAGGTGTGGTACAGCAGAAATGAAAAAGTATTTTTTAAAGCAAAACAATGTTTATTCTATGAACTCAAGTTAACCTTTTTGAAACATACAGTGAACATCTTAGCAACCATCAATTCAGATACAACCCCCAAAGAATACAGCACTAAGTAGTCCTTCATAACTTCCTAAACAACATCCAGAAGACAGAAGAAATACCTGTCAACAGAAGCACATTAGGTTACATTCACTACGGAGAACATTTATAATTCTGAATTCACCAAATAATCAAGAGATAGTCTTTGGATTGCAGAGAGAACAGCAGTACATCTGCTTGGTCTGGCTTCAGCTCCAACACTGAAAACGAAACTAAAACACACCCTGCAGCAAACAGCCTAAAACGAAAATAAAAAGCTGACAGACAGCCCAGCTCCACCCACTCTCTGACATCACTGCAGTAATAAACACCCATTTCTTTAAGGTATTCTCACTACAGATATTTATATACATATCCATTTATAAACACCCATTTATTGAAGCTACTCTCAACTGACAATACGGATTCCGAAAATGTAGAACAGTTTAGTTTAGATGGTCAGCATGGTCTGCGCAGGCTTGTAGGGCCGAAGGGCCTGTTCCTGTGCTGTACATTTCTTTGTTCTGTGCCCAGCTTTCTGCATTTTCCACTTTAGGTACTGTTGCTCAATCTCTTAGTGTGATTGTCATTAGATGCTGAATTAGTGAGTAAATGTGAGGAGCCTGCACCCAGTAGGATCGAAACAGAGAGCTTGCAGTAAGGCCACCCTTTCTGAATGATTGAGATGTTTGAATTCTGTGTTCAGCTGCAGAGAGTGCCAGTTCGAAGGCGCGACAAAAAAAGAGCGGTTGATGTGCTGGTGTCAGGAGAGGATGATGCAACCTCAGGGAGTGGACAGCAGGAAAAAGGACTCAGTCTCCTTGTGCAGTGCGTGCTGGGGAAACCGCTGGATAAAACGGAACAGTTATCTAACTGGGAGAAACGGCCTCTCCGACTTCAACAGATCATTTATGCAGGTGAGCAGCTCCCGGCAGTTTACTGTGCCAGCATTACCTGCTCTTCATGGAAAAAAGCTGCAGCAGCATGTGTCCCGAAATCCCTCGTGCCACTGCACAATCTGACACAAGAAATATCTTTGAACCTTTAGAAATTGGAGACTAAATAGAAACAGAAGTCTCGGCCTGGCTGTCCATTGTCTGGTTACATCCTGAATGTGAAAACTGGGATTTCTGAGGAGAGTCAAATGTCTGATGCTGTCAGAGATCATTGAATTTACAGTGCAGAAGGAGGCCATATGCCCCATCGGGTCTGCACCGGCTCTTGGAAAGAGCACCACACTTAAGCCCTCACCTCCACCCTATCTCCATAAACCAGTAACCACACCTAACCTAAGGGCAATTTAACATGGCCAATCCACCTAACCTGCACATCTTTGGACTATGGGAGGAAACCGGAGCACCCGGAGGAAACCCACAGAGACACGGGGAGAACCTGCAGACTCTGCACAGACAGTCACGCATCCTGTGGTGTCAGCTGAGGCTTGGGGTACTGCACACTCTGAGTTGAAGATCATGCGTTCCAATCCCACTCTAGAGATTTGAGCGCATGATCTAGGAAAACACATGAGTGCATAATTGAAGAAGTGCTACACTCCTTTACAAATGGGGGGAGGGAGAAATCAAGGAATTGCAGACAGCTTAGCCTAGCATCAATAATACAGAAAATACTAGAGTCTATTATCTGGGCTGTGATAATAGGACACGGAAAATATCGAAGGGATTAGTCAAAGTCAACGTGGAATTATGAAAGGGAAATTATATTTGACAAACCTAATGCAGCTTTTTGAAGACAGGAGAATAGATGGATGTGGTGTATTTAGATTTTCATTTGTTTAATAAATTTAAAGGGCCCAATTCTTTTTTTTTGCCTGTTGAGGGACTATTTAGCGTGGCTAATTTCCCTACCCTGCATATCATTGGTTTGTGGGGATGAGAGTCACACAAAATCAGGGAGGATGTGAAAACTCCACACGGACAGTGACCCAGGGCCGGATCAAACCTGGGTCTTCGGTGCCATGAGGCAGCAGTCATCGTGCTACTCTGTTTTGATTTGTAGAAATCTTTTGATAAAGTCCCACATAAGGTATTAGTGTGCAATATTGGCATGAATTGAGAATTGGTTAGCAGACTGGAAACAGAGTAGGAATAAATGGGCCTGTTTTTGGAGTAGCAGTTGGTGATTAGTGGGGACCAGCAGGGATCAGTGCTTGGGCTCCAGCTATTCACAATATACATCAATGATTTGGATGGGAGAACTAAATATGATATTTTCAAGCTTGCTTCGTGGGAATGGAAGTGATGAGGAGGATGTTGAGGGGCTTCAAGGTGATTTAGACAATTAAGTGAGTGGGCAAAAAGACGGCAGAAGCAGTATAGTTTGGATACATGTGAAGTTATCCACTTCGGACGGAGAAACAGAATGGCAGAGTATTATTTAAATGGTGGTAGATTGGGAAATGTTGATGTACAAAGGGACCTGGGAATCCTAGTTCACCAGTCACTGAAACCAAGCACGGCGTTACAGCAAGCAGATAGAAAGGCAAATGGTGTGTCGGCATTCATTGTGGGCGGACTTGAATACAGGAGCAAAGATGTCTTGCTGCAGCTTGCAGTGTGAGCGGTGAGACCGCACCTGGAGTATTGTGCGCAGTTTTGGTCTCCCTACCTAAAAAGGGATATACTTGTCACAAAGGGTGTGCAGGAAAACTTCACCAGACTAATTCCTGGGATGGCAGGATTGTCATATGAGGAGAGATTGGATCAACAAAGCCTGTATTTACTGGAGTTTAGACGAATAAGATGTGATTTCATTGAAAAGTATAATATTCTAACAGGGCTGTACAGACTGAATGCAGCGATGTTGTTTCCTCTGGTTGGTGGGGGGGGGGGGGGCAGATCTAGAGCAAGGGGTTGGGTCACAATCTCAGTGTATGGGGTAACTATTTCGGACTGAGATAAGAAGAAACTTCTTCACTTGGATGTTGGTGAAACTGTGGAATTCTCTATCACAGGAGGATCTGGAGGCTGAGTCACTGAATATATTTCAGGTGGAACTAGATTTCTAGACTCTAAAGGTGTCAAAGGGTGTGAGGAGAGTGGTGTTGAGATATAAGGTTAACCATGATCATATTGCAGAGCAGGCTCGAAAGGCCAAATGGCCTATTCCTGCCCTATTTTTCCATATTTGTGTTTCTAGGCACTGTCAAAGTTTCAGATGAGATGTTAAACACCTGCTAATTTAGATGGCTATAAAAGAACCATGTCACCTTTTGAAGAACAGCAGGGAGCTTCTACCTGGTGTCCTGGCCAATTATTATCCATCAGCCAACATCACAGAAGCAGATTATTGGTCATTTATACACTGTTGTTTGTGAGTGAAGAGGATCCAGAGGCAGTAACAACATTGAGAAGATTGAGAGAGGAGCAGTTGGGTCATTAACAGTGAGAGGAGCAAAGGGAATACAAAGATTGGAGAATCGTGAAACCCCGCTTTGAGTCTCTGTCACTCTGCTGGGAGGCAATCAAGGGGAACATCAAGAGGTTTTTCATCCTCAAAAGTGTTCAGAAGGCAACGGAGAGACAGGGCGGGGGAAAGGTCCAACTCCAGAAAAGTGTGGAGTCTGCTCTGGCTGCAGTTGATGGGGGTCTATGTCAAGGAGGATCTCCAAGAGGAGAAGCAGCAATCCTTGCTCTATACCTCTTGAGGCCTCCAATGTCATCTTCCGGTCCAGAGTCTGCTCCCGAGAGCAGGATGAAATGTGCTTGTTTCTTCTTCCAAAAGGTGCACATCAGATCTCTGTGATCAGCAGCCTAAAGGAATAAGATGGCTAAGTAAAGTCATTGCAGTCTAACATAATGAGGATCGGCAAATCCTTTTATGCCGAACTGTATGATCTGAAACCAACAGACAGCACAGCTTCCCAGTCTTTCCTGTCGTCCATCACTGAGGTCTGAGACGACAGCGAGCGGGGGAAAACCTGGACAAACCACTTCCTCTGGATTACTGATAAAGGCCGTCAAATTAGCACTGTTGCTTCACAGCGCCAGGGTCCCAGGATCGATTCCCATTTTGGGTCACTGTCTGTGCAGAGTCTGCACGTTCTCCCTTTGTCTGCATGGGTTTCTTCTGGGTGCTCCGGTTTCCTCCCACAAATCCCGAAAGACGGTTGTTAGGTGAATTGGACATTCTGAATTCTCCCTCGGTGTACCCGAACAGGTGCCGGAATGTGGTGACTAGGGACTTTTCACAGTAACTTCATTGCAGTGTAAATGTAAGCCTACTTGTGACAATAAAGATTATTAAATTAAATTATTAAATTAAAAGTCCTTTGAGATGAGTAAAACTCCTGGAAGTGAAGGTTTACCGGCAGAGTTGTATTTGGCTGTGTGGGGGAGGATCAGCCCAGACCTGCTGCAAGTGTATAAGAGTATGCTTCTCAATAACAGCATGTTAGAATTCATGAGGAAAGGCATCATCGCCCTCATCTACAAGCAGAAGGTATTTGGAAATTGGCGACCCATATAACTACTGAATGTGCATTATAGAATTCTAGCCAAGTTCATTCTAACGGGGTCAAGTCTGCTCTGCAGTTGGTGATCCACCTTCACCAGACCTGTACTATACCGGCAGGAAGGTCTCTGGTCGGCTTGCGCTACTCAGAGATACGATTGCCTATGTACAGAATAGGAGGGTGGGCACCTCCTGTCCTGCCCTCAAGGCATCCATAATCAGCACCTGCGAAGAGACATTTGGTTACTCGACCAGGAAACACCAAGACCGGTTCAATGAGAAGAACTAGGAGATCCAGGAGCTTATAAGCCACAAGCGCAGTGCTTTTCTGAACCTGAAATAGCAACTCGACTCGAGAGCGAGAAAGTTGCTCCACAAATGGCTAAAGGCTGAGTTCCGGAACAAAGCCCCCAACCTAAAGAACAGATGCTGAGTGGAGAAAACACAGGAGATCCAGCAGTTAGCCGAGAATCATGACGCACAAGTTTCTTTAACTCAGTCAAGACCACCTACAGTCCAAGCACCCAAGGCCCCACCCCACTGCTGGCCAAGAACAGAGAGAGAGTTAGTGCTTGCTGGAATGAGCACTCCTTAACAGAGACTCTGCCTTCAACTCCATCCTGCAGCATGCTACCGCCCCCCTGCCCCCAGCACACCTTAACCCCAATCTGGCTAATGAACAACAAGGCATCAGGACCAGAGCAAATTCCAGCTGAAACACGAAAACATGGTGAAGAAGTACTATTGGTGCAAATACATGACCTTTATCTAAGAGGAGGGGAACATGCCAGGAGATTTCAGATGTTGTAATTGTGATCATATTCAAGAAAAGTGACAGGTCCAACTGGAACAGAGGAATTTCCCACTGTGAGCCACAGAGAAAGTAATTGTGAGAGTCCTCCTTAATCGCCTTCT
This sequence comes from Scyliorhinus canicula, assembly GCF_902713615.1. NCBI lineage: Eukaryota > Metazoa > Chordata > Chondrichthyes > Carcharhiniformes > Scyliorhinidae > Scyliorhinus > Scyliorhinus canicula. The sequence goes on along the minus strand of NC_052166.1, from coordinate 13,463,091 downwards.
CCCTCTAACTGAAGAGGTCCACCCAGAGTCGCAAATTGGATTCTGAACAATGGACGTGGCTTTCAGCGCACAGCAAGAAAGAGAAATGCAGGAACAGCACCCACCCTGTAGAAACAAAAGGGAGGAGGTGTAGCTGTCTTGATGGTCAAAGATGGTATCATGGCCCTTGAACGAGATGCAGTTCCTGAATTAGAATCTATGTTTGGAGGTGAGAAAAAGGAAGGGAGTGGTGACCTTGTTTAGATATTTATTATAGACTTCCAAATAGGGGGGAGGAAGTGGAAGAGAGCAGTTGTAGGCAGGTTATGGAAACCTGCAGGGAAAGTAGGATTGTGATAGTTGGTGATTTCAATTACCCTAAGATAGACTGGAAAAAGGGTAGAGTGTGGGACACGGAAGGGGAGAAATTCCTGCAGTGTGTGCAGGAGAGCTTTCTGGAACATACATGTCCAGTCCTACCAGGGAACAAACTGCGCTGGAACGGGTCCTGGGAAATGAGACTGGGCAGCTGGAGAATGTCAGAGTGGGGGAGCCATTGGGAAGAAGCGATTATAATATATAATATGATTCAATGTTTATTTCGAAAAGGATAGAAATCAGTCACGGATGAAGTTCCCAGACTGGAAAAGAGCAAACTTTAGGTGTCTAAAAGTTGGAAACACGTTTTGGTAGTTAAAACAGTGAATGAAAAGTGGGAAACGTTCAAAGGAGAAATAAATAGGGTGAAAGTTAAGTACGTACCCATGAGAAATAAATGCGGGATATCCAAAGCTAGAGTACCTTGGATGACCTTGGGGCAGCATGGTAGCACAGTGGTTAGCACAGTTGCTTCACAGTTCCAGGGTCCCAGGTTCAATTCCCAGCTTGGGTCACTGTCTGTGCGGAGTCTGCACATTCTCCCCGTGTCTGCGTGGGTTTCCTCCGAGTGCTCTGGTTTCCTCCCACAGTCTAAAGATGTGCAGGTTAGGTGGATTGGTCACGCTAAATTGCCCTTAGTGTCCAAAAAAGGTTAGGTGGGGTTACTGGGTTACAGGGGTAGGGTGGAGGTGTGGGCTTAGGTAGGGTGCTCTTTCCAAGGGCCGGTGCAGACTTGATGGGCCGAATGGCCTCCTTCTTCCTGTAAATTCTATGACTAAGGATATTGATACATACATAGATACGTAGAAGATAGGAGCAGGAGGCGGCCTTTTGGCCCTTTGAGCCTGCTCTGCCATTCATCACGATCATGGCTGATCATCCAACTCAATAGCCTAATTCTGCTTTCTCCCCATAGTCTTTGATCCCTTTCTCCCCACGTGCTATATCCTCGTGGATAAAAAGTTTTAACATCAACTATTTCCTGTGGTAATGAATTCCACAGGCTCACCATTCTTTGGGTGAAGAAATGTCTCCTCATCTCTGTCCGAAAAGGTTTACCCTGAATCCTCAGCCTGTGACCCCTGGTTCTGGACACACCCATCATTGGTAACATCTTCCCTGCATCTACCCTATCTAGTCCTGTTAGAATTTTATAAGTCTCTATGAACTCCAGCGAGAACAATCCCAACCTAGCCAATCTCTCCTCACATGACAGTCCCGCCATCCCTGGAATCAGTCTGGTAAACCTTTGCTGCACTCCCTCGAGAGCAAGAACATTCTTCCTCAGAGAAGGAGACCAAAACTGCACACAATACTCCCAAGTGTGGGCTCACCAAGGGCCTGTACAATTTTTTGAACAGTACAGCACAGAACAGGCCCTTCGGCCCTCGATGTTGTGCCGAGCAATGATCACCCTACTCAAACCCACGTAACCTGTATACCCGTAACCCAACAATCCCCCCATTAACCTTACACTACGTGCAATTTAGCATGGCCAATCCACCTATCCACCTAATTGCAGCAACACATCCCTGCTCCTGTACTCGAAACCTCTCGCAATGAAGGCCAACATACCATTAGCCTTCTTTACCGCCTGCTGCACCTGCATGCTTACCTTCAGCGAATGGTGCACAAAGACACCCAGGTCCAGCTGCACATTCCCCTTTCCCAATTTACAACCATTCAGGTAGTAATCTGCCTTCTAGTTTTTACTTCCAAAATGAATAACCTCACACTTATCCAAATTATACTGCATCTGCCATTGGTTTGCCCACTCGCCCAACCTGCCCAGATCTTGCTGTAGGATTCCCGCATCCTCGTCACAATTCACCCTCACACCTAATTTGGTATCATCTGCAAACTTTGAGATGTTACATTTTGTTCCCTCATCCAAATCATTAATATATATTGTGAAGAGACGGGGTCCCAGCACCGATCCCTGTGGTACCCCACTGGTTACTGCCTGCCAATTTGAAAAGGAGCCATTAAACCCTACTCTTTGTTTCCTCTCTGCCAACCAGTTTTCTATCCATCTCAAGACATTTCCCCCAATCCCATGCGCGTTAATTTTGCACAATAATCTCTTATGCGGGACTTTGTCAAACACCTTCTGAAAGTCCAAATATCCACATCGACTGGCTCCCCCTTGTCGACTGTACTGGTTACCTCTTCAAAGAATTCCAACAGATTTGTCGAGCATGATTTTCCCTTCATAAATCCATGCCGACTCTGACTGATTCTGCCACTGCTTTCTAAATGTTCCGCTATAAAGTCCTTGATAATGGATTCAAGCATTTTCCCCACTACCAGTGTTTGGCTTACTGGTCTATAATTCCCTGCTTTCTCTCTACCTCCTTTTTTGAATATCGGAGTGACGTGGGCTACCCTCCAATCTACAGGGACAGTTCCAGAGTCTATAGAATCCCGGAAGATGACCACCAATGCATCCACTATTTCCAGAGCCAGCTCTTTAAGCGCACTGGGATGCAGATTCTCAGGCTTTGTGGATCTATCTGCCTTCAATCCCATCAGTTTTCTCAGCACCATTTCTCTACTAATGTTGATCTCCGTCAGTTCTTCCCTCTCACTAAACCTTTCATTATCCAACATTTCTGGGATCTGATTTGTGTCCTCAGTTGTGGAGACAGAACCAAAGTATGTATTCAATTGCTCAGCCATTTTTTTGTCCCTTATTATGCATTCCCGTTTCTGTCTGTAGGGGGCCTACATTTCTCTTTACCAATCTCTTTCTCTTTACATATCTGTAGACATTCTTAGTGTCAGTCTTTATGTTCCCTGTGATTCGGGGTCACAATTTCAAGATGGTCAGCAACAGAGCTCGGAGTGAGATGAGTAACTTCTTTATGAGCTGTTAGGATTTGGAATGCGCTGACTGGGAGAGTGGAGGAGGCGGATTCCATAGGGGGTTTCAGAAGATGGCTAGATACATATTTGAAGATTAATTTAGAGGGCTGTGGGAATAGGACTAACTGGGTCGCTCTTTTGGGAGCCAGCATGGATATTAGAATTAGAATTAGAACAGTACAGCACAGAACAGGCCCTTCGGCCCTCAATGTTGTGCCGAGCAATGATCACTACTCAAGCCCACGTATCCACCCTATACCAGTAACCCAACAACCCCCATTAACATTATTTTTTAGGACACTAAGGGCAATTTAGCTTGGCCAATCCACCTAACCCGCACATCTTTGGACTGTGGGAGGAAACCGGAGCACCCGGAGGAAACCCACGCACACACGGGGAGGACGTGCAGACTCCGCACAGACAGTGACCCAGCCGGGAATCGAACCGGGGACCCTGGAGCTGTGAAGCATTGATGCTAACCACTATGCTACCGTGCTGCCCTATCGATATGGTGGGCCGAATGGCCACCTGCACTGTAAATACCAAAACAAAACAACCCTTGTACATGGCCTTCCTTAACCTCCCAAAAGTCTTCGACACTCAACCACAAGGAATCCTCCTCCATGTTGGCTGCTTCCAAAGGTTTGTCACCATCTCCACCTTCTCCGTGATGATAGGCAAGTCGTGATCCTGATCAAGGATCCACCACAGACCCAATTCACATTCGGACTAGAGTCTAGTAAGGCTTTGTCATCGCATCGACGCCTCTCTCAATCTTCCTTGCTCCAATGCACCATCTCATCCTCAACAGCCTCCCTGCTGATGTGGGCCTCAACTACAGAACAAACAGGAATCAGTTCAACCATTGCCGCCTGCAGGCCAGATCCAAGGTCTTCCGATCCTCTGTAATTGAACGATAGTGTGCAGACGATGTCCTCACCCAGTGATCAAAATCCACAACACGGATAGTCGTCAATGATGAGGTTCAACATCACCTTCAGTGTGCTATCTTGTGAGGAAGAGAGTGTTTCAAGAGCAGGGTCTCAGATCTGGCACTGAGCACATGGTGTATTGAGCAGTAGTGACAACTGCTCAGCGTGTGTGGAACTGTATCCCAGTGAGAGTCAGTGTGTGTGGAACTGTGTCCCAGTGAGAGTCAGTGTGCGTGGGACTGTACCCCAGTGAGAGTCAGTGTGTGTGGAACTGCCCCCCAGTGAGAGTCAGTGTGTGTGGAACTGTACCCCAGTGAGAGTCAGTGTGCGTGGAACTGCCCCCCAATGAGAGTCAGTGTGTGTGGAACTGTACCCCAGTGAGAGTCCGTGTGTGTGGAACTGTCCCCCAGTGAGTCAGTGTGTGTGGAACTGTACCCCAGTGAGAGTCAGTGTGTGTGGAACTGGACCCCAGTGAGAGTCTGTGTGTGTGGAACTGTCCCCCAGTGAGAGTCCGTGTGTGTGGAACTGTCCCCCAGTGAGAGTCCGTGTGTGTGGAACTATACCCCAGTGAGAGTCAGTGTGTGTGGAACTGCCCCCCAGTGAGAGTCAGTGTGTGTGGAACTGTGTCCCAGTGAGAGTTAGTGTGCGTGGGACTGTACCCCAGTGAGAGTCAGTGTGTGTGGAACTGCCCCCCAGTGAGAGTCAGTGTGTGTGGAACTGTACCCCAGTGAGAGTCAGTGTGTGTGGAACTGTACCCCAGTGAGAGTCAGTGTGTGTGGAACTGTACCCCAGTGAGAGTCAGTGTGTGTGGAACTGTACCCCAGTGAGAGTCAGTGTGTGTGGAACTGCCCCCCAGTGAGAGTCATGTGTGTGGAACTGTACCCCAGTGAGAGTCAGTGTGTGTGGAACTGTCTCCCAGTGAGAGTCAGTGTGTGTGGGACTGTGTCCCAGTGAGAGTCTGTGTGTATGGAACTGTGTCCCAGTGAGAGTCAGTGTGTGTGGAACTGTACCCCAGTGAGAGTCAGTGTGTGTGGAACTGTACCCCAGTGAGTGTCAGTGTGTGTGGGACTGCCCCCCAATGAGAGTTGCTGAATTGAAGAAATGAAAAGACAAGAAACAAATGTAAGAGGGGAGAGATGCAAAAGGGTGGAGAGAAGCAACTTGTTCTCGCACAGTGGGGCTGAGTGTCGGGAACGATCTGCCAGAGGCAGTAGTAGTGGCGGGTACAGATTTGTCTTTTCAAAAGCATTTGGACAGTTATATGGGAAAGCTGGCTGTTGAGGGTTATGGGCCAAATGTGGGCATTTGTGACTAGCTTAGTGGTAAAAATGGGTGGCGTGGACAAGTTGGGCTGAAGGGCCTGTTTTCACACTCTATGACTCTATGAATTAAGAAATTGTTTATTTTTGCTCCTTGCTTTCTCTGCAGCGGCTGATGCCTACTGCCTGCTAGATGTTTATGATGCTTTGCAACAGGACCCACAACATTTTGGACTGAGCTGCCGCCTTGAAGAGTTTCTGATGTTGAAAATGGAGAAAAGAGGAAGGGAAAAGAAGCCAAAGAGAAAGAAGAGCAGTCCCAGCATCCCATCGAAGGTAGTAGGCAGCACACATATTCATCTACAAGTGTGTGATTGAAAGAGCCGGAGTCTTGTTTGGACGAACAAGTGTGATTTGTTAAGGGAGAGATAGTTGCAGTGTGAGAGAGGTTGGAGTGATGCAGTGGGAGAAGACAGAGGAGGAGGGGAAGTGGGGGAGTGCAATAATTGTCAGGGTAGTGTAGAGTGATGGTGGGCATGTACCGCAGGGTTTGATACAGAGCAGAATGCATTAAAAGTTCTTGGATCAAATCTGGATACAGTTAATGTTTGAATTATGGGGGTTGCACTTTGCTGCTGCTTGAACAGGGCTATGGGGATGCCCCAGTGAGGAGGCAGCAAAGAGTAGCTTTTGTGTCAACAATTTTGACCTCGCAAGCAAGGCCAGCCTTTATTGTCCATCCCTAATTGCCCTTGGCTTGCTCGGCCATTTCAGACGGCAATTAAGAATCAAGCACATTGCTGTGTGTCTAGAGTCACGTGTGAATCAGATCAGGTAAGGGTGGCAGATTTCCTTCCAGATGGGTTTTTACAACAATCAAGGATAATTTCATGGTCACTTATTGAGACTAGCATTTCATTAATTGTATTTAAATTCTTCCCGCTGTCTGTGTCCCAGCACATAAGCCTGGGCCTGTGAATTACTGGTCCAGTGGCATTAGGTGACACCAAATCTCCCCCTCATTTTGTCTTGCTGAATTTTAAAACGTGCTAGGATTTTGTGAGCTTCTTCTCAGACACAGTTTGATGTTTTCTGTTTCTGCAGACTATTCAGCCAACCCCGAGGAAGATATCTTTGTTCCCTCCAATGTCACCCTCAGAATTCAGTGTTGTCTGTGACAACATGTTGCAGGGGCTGGGCCGGTACCTCCGCTGTCTTGGCGTGGATGTGAAGATTCTGGAGAATGAAGATGATCACAAGGTCGCTGCAGAGGTGAGACAGCTTGGAGCGAGTGGGGATAATGAGAGATTGAGAGGGTGCTACAGTGTTAGCACTGCTGCCTCACAGCTCCAGGGACCCCGGCTTCGATTCCAGCCTTGGGTGACTGTCTCCCCCTATCTATGTAGGTCACCTTTGGGCACTCTGGTTCCCTCCCACAGTCCAAGGATGTGCAGGTTAACTGGATTGGCCACGTTCAATATGCGGGATTATGGGGAAAGGGTGGGTGGAAGGAGTACGGTGCTCTTTCGGAGAATTGGTACAGACTCGATAGGCCAAATGGCCCCCTTCTCCATTGTAGGGATTCAATGGAATTCTATGAATCAGAGCATGCAAATGTGGTGGGGCGATGTTAATGAGAGAGAGATAGAGCAGGATATGGGAGAGAGGGTTCAGGGAAAGTTGGGGGGGTGTAAGAGTGAGGGGGAAGGAACAGCAGATGTGGAGGGGAAAGTCGGGGAAGAGGGAAGGAGTGAATAAAGAACAAGAACAAAGAAAAATACAGCACAGGCATCGTTCGATACCGCCACAAGGTTCAAACCCGAATACTGATCAAAGAACCAATACACCAGTTAGTTAGTTCAAAGTCAATACTGTTTATTTACACACACAGTAATATCTACTCGGCACAAAATACTACAAACTAAACTATCTCTAACGCTAACGCCTATACTTAACTTCGGGTGCCCACTCAGTCAGAGGAACAATGGCTGTTGTTTGGATCTGAGGTTGTTGGATTCGAAGAGGTATAGGAGAACAGCTAAGGTCGTCCGTCTGATAGCGAGCGTTGACCTTGGACTTACTCGCTTCTGGTGCAGCTGGTGGACGGGTCTCTCCGCTTTGAGAGCCGAGTCCAAGAGAGCGATTCTCTCTCGGGGCCGCCTTGTTATACCCAAAGGGGGCTTCACACGCTTTTGGGCTGGCCTTGAACTTGGCCCGCTTAATTGGGCCGCATCCTGATCACTCGTATTGATCTTGACCAATAAAGCGGTGCCCTGATGGCTGGCGTATCCTAGGTAGCCGTTGGCCTGGCTTTGTATACGCTTTCAGTTTGGGGAACTGGCGCCGGGGTGTCTGGAGCTAGATCGGTTGCTTGAGTGTCTTTCCTTTGTTCCCGGAGATGGGCCATCAATATGTTAATTGACCGATAGTTTCAGTCTTGTCTAGAGCTGCTTCTCCAATATGCATGCAGGCTCTGTGCCTGCTTGCTTTCTTAACATTGTCCATATTTCCCTACAGTCATTGCGATCATCCATTTTGTATTCTGGAAGTGGCCATCCCAGATGGCTACAGAGGCAAGGAAGGAAGAAACACAGGGGAGTAGCAAAGGGAGACATGGGAAAGGTGGGAGGAGGGGGAAGGGACACCCCCCCCCCCACGAACATGAAAAGAAGACACAGAAACCGCATAAGAAAAGAGCTAAGTACAGCAATATGATGCGCAGGGCGGAAGGGGGTGCCAGGAAGGATCCCAGTTGAGGCCGCACTCATGCGTGCAGAACTTAGCTATAAGTTTCTGCTCGGCAATTCTGCATTGTCGCGTGTCCTGAAGACTGCCTTGGAGAACGCTTATCCGGAGATCAGAGGCTGAATGCCCTTGACTGCTGAAGTGTTCCCCGACTGGAAGGGAACATTCCTGCCTGGTGATCGTAGCACGATGCCCGTTCATTCGTTGTCACAGTGTCTGCATGGTCACGCCAATGTACCACGCTTTGGGACATCCTTTCCTGCAGCGTATGAGGTAGACTACATTGGTCGAGTCGCACAAGTATGTACCGTGTACCTGGTGGGTGGTGTTTCCACGTGTAATGGTGGTATCCATGTTGATGATCTGGCCCTGGCAGGGCTATGTGGTGTCGTAGTTGCTGTTCTGAAGGCTGGATAATTTGCTGCAAACAATGGTTTGTTTGAGGTTGCGCGGTTGTTTGAAGACAAGTAGTGGGGGTGTGGGGATGACCTTGGCAAGATGTTCATCTTCATTGATGATGTGTTGAAGGCTGCAAAGAAAATGTCGTAGTTTCTCCGCTCCGGGAAAGTACTGGACGACGAAGGGTACTCTGTCAGTTGTGTCCCGTGTTTGTCTTCTGAGGAGGTAGGTGCGTTTTTTTGCTGTGGCGCGTTGGAACTGTCGATCGATGAGTCGAGCGCCATATTCCGTTTGTACGAGAGCATCTTTCAGCATCTGTAGGTGTCTGTTACGCTCCTCCTCGTCTGAGCAGATCCTGTGTATACGGAGGGCTTGTCCATAGGGGATGGCTTTAATGTGTTTCGGGTGAAAGCTGAAGAAGTGGAGCATCATGAGGTTATCAGTGGGCTTGCGGTAAAACGAAGTGCTGAGGTGGCCGTCCTTGATGGAGATGAGTGTGTCCAAGAATGCAACTGAATTTGGAGAATAGTCCATGGTGAATCTGATGGTGGGATGGAACTTATTGATCTCATCGTGTAGTCGTTTCAGTGATTCTTCGCTGTGGGTCCAATGGAAAAAAACGTCATTGATGTATCTGGTGTACAACGTCGGTTGAAGGTCCTGTGCAGTGAGAAAGTCTTGTCTAAACTCGTGCATGAAGATGTTGGCATATTGAGGTGCAAATTTGCATAAAAACACAAATCTGGAAATTTGTATCCGCTGTCGGAGGAGGTGGTGAAAGCAGGTACGATAGTGATGTTTAAAGGGCGTCTTGACAAATACACGAATAGGATGGGAATATAGGGATACGGACCCCAGAAATGTAGACGGTTTTAGGTTAGATGGGCAGCATGGTCAGTGCAGCCTTGGAGGACCAAAGGGGCTGTTCTTGTGCTGTACCTTTCTTTGTCCTTTGTTCTCCTCTGGCAGCGAGTTCCAGGCACCCCCACTACCCTTTGAGTAAATAAAGTTCCCTTGCACATCTCTTCTAAACTTTGCCCCTTGCACCTTGAATCTATGTCCCCCAGTAATTGACTCTTCCACCCTATTCACTCTGTCCATGCCCCTCATAATTTGGATTGGATTGGATTTGTTTATTTTCACGTGTACTGAGGTACACGTATTTTTCTGCGAGCAGATCATTAAGTACATGGGAAGAAAAAGAAATAAAAGAAAATACATAAAAGGGCAACATAAGGTATACGATGTAACTACATAAGCACTAGCATTGGATGAAGCATACAGGGTGTAGTGTTAATGAGGTCAGTCCATAAGAGGGTCATTTCGGAGTCTGGCAACAGTGTGGAAGAAGTTGTTTTTGATTCTGTTTGTGTTTTCAGACTTTTGTATCTCCTGCCCGATTGAAGAAGTTGGAAGAGCGAGTAAGCCGGGTGGGAGGGGCCTTTGATTATGCTGCCCGCTTTCCCCCGGCAGTGGGAGGTGTAGATGGAATCAATGGATGGGAGGCAGGTTTGTGTGATGGACTGGGCTGTGTTCACGACTCTTTGAAGTTTCTTGCGGTCCTGGGCCGAGCAGTTGCCATACCAGGCTGTGATGCATCCAGACAGGATGCTTTCTATGGTGCATCTATAAAAGTTGGTAAGAGTTAATGTGGACATGCCGAACTTCATTAGTTTCCTGAGGAAGTATAGGCGCTGTTGTGCTTTCTTGGTGGTAGCGTCGACATGGGTGGACCAGGACAGATTTTTGGAGATGTGCACCCCTAAGAATTTGAAACTGCTCACCATCTCCACCTCGGCCCCGTTGATTCTGATAGGTGTGTGTACAGTACTTTGATTCCTGAAGTCAATGACCAGCTCTTTAGTTTTGCTGGCATTGATGGAGAGATTGTTGTCGCTGCACCACTCCACTAGGTTCTCTACCTCCCTCCTGTATTCTGACTCGTCGTTATACGAGATCCGGCCCACCATGGTCATTTCATCAGCAAATTTGTCGATGGAGTTGGAACCAAATTTTGCTACGCAGTCGTGTGTGTACAGGGAGTAGAGTAGGGAACTAAGTACGCAGCCTTGCGGGGCCCTGGTGTTCAGGACTATTATGGAGGAGGTGTTGTTCATTCTTACTGATTGCAGTCTGTGGGTCAGAAAGTTGAGGATCCAGTTGCAGAGTGGAGAGCCAAGTCCTAGGTTTTGGAGCTTTGATATGAGCTTGTGTGGGATTATGGTGTTGAAGGCGGTGCTGTAGTTAATAGTTAGGAGTCTGATGTAGGAGTCCTTGTGTCAAATGCTCTAGGGATGAGTGTAGGGCAAGGGAAATGGCGTCTGCTGTGGACCGGTTAAGCGTTCTCCAAAGGGGCCTTCAGGACACACGACAACGCAGAATCACTGAGCAGAAACCTATAGCCAAGTTCCGCACACGTGTACGGCCTCAATCGGGACCTGGGATTCATGTCACATTACATTCATCCCCCACCATCTGGCCTGGGCTTGCAAAATCCTACCAACTGTCCTGGCTTGAGACAATTCACACCTCTTTAACCTGGGGTTACCCCTATCTCTGGATCTGTAAAGATTCAATTACCTGCAAATGCTCGCATTCTAAGCATTGTCTGGCATCTTTGAATTTGTCTGTATATGTGTTTCTGGAACATACCTCTTCATTCACCTGAGGAAGGAGCAGTGCTCCGAAAGCTAGTATTTGAAACAAACATGTTGGACTTTAACCTGGTGTGGTAAGACTTCTTACTGTGCTCACCCCAGTCCAACGCCGGCATCTCCACACCATGTGTACAGTTCGTCCAGCACCTTCCTCACTTCTACCTTCTGGGGTGGGACGTAGACCGCTGTGATAATGGCTGAAGTGAACTCGTGTGGAAGATAGTATGGGCGGCACTTTACGGTCAGGTATTCCAGGTCTGGGGAGCAGTAGGTCGCCAGGGTCACCACGTCCAAGAACCAGGAGAAGTTGATGAGGAGGCTAACCCCTCCACCCTTTACTTTGCCTGATGACGCAGTGCTGTCCACCCGGAGAATTGAGAAGCCTTCGGGTTGTATGGCACAGTCTGGTGAGGCGGGGGTGAGCCATGTCTCTGTGAAACAAAGCACACAGCAGTCTCTGACTTCCCTCTGAGAGGTAAGTCTAGCGTTAAGTTCATCCAGCTTGTTTTCGATCGCTTGGAGCTTTGCCAGGAGTATGTTGGGGAGAGGGGTCTTGAAACCGTGTTGCTTCAGTCTAACCTGCAGACCGCCACGTTTCCCTCACTTCCTTGGTCGGCGATTGCGACTGGATGGTCCTGGGGTCCAATGGGAGAAGTCTGACCTTGTGGAAGGTAGGTGGTTGCGTCTAGCGGCGTCCAGGGCACTGGCAGGGACCAGGATGCTGGTTCTGTTTCCGGGGTCGAGTCCGGCGGGTCCCGGGTGCTGGTTGAGGTAGAGGAGTTGCTAGGGGGGCATGTTTGCGAACCGGATGGGTCCTGGCGTTCTGCGGGCACGAGAATACCTTGCAGGGCGTTCAGGTCCTCGCGCGGGGTCTCCACCATATCGGGGATCCTTGGTCGTGGGCAGGGCTTCCTGAGGTAGGTTGGGCTGAGTCCCGTGGTCTGTTCCCTCCTTGGGCGCTCCTGGCGTCGGTTATTGAAGTACGCACGGTCAAGCTTCCACTTGGATTTTTCTTTCTTCCATCACCAGGTAGGTCGGGTTGTTGGGCGGCCTCTCCAGGTCGGGTTGCTGGGCGGGCCTCTCGGGGTCGAGTTGGGCTGGATCTTGTCGTCGGGGGTCGGGTCGGGAGCTCTGGGAACTGGGCCAGGCGATTCGGGGGCTGGCATCGGTTGTTAGGCCGGGTTCGGAGCTCCAAGGTCCGGGTTGGTTCCAAACCGAGGTCGGGGCTTCACTTCCGGTTTTGGCCCGATCCGCCTTTAGGTCGTGGAGGTCAAAAGGACTCCACGGGCCTCGGAGGATGTTCAAGCCTGCAAGAAAAGATAAAAGAGAGCGGTTAGTCATAATGTTAGTCTTAGAATTAAATTTTAAAAGATTAGAACGATTGTAAGTTAAGTAAAAAGTGGATCTGTTGGGGAGAGCTCGCAGAGAATCGCCTCGCTCCAGCGCCATCTTCTGAATTGTAGACTTCTATCAGGTTGCCCCTCAACCTCCATCGTTCCAGTGAGAACAAACCGAGTTAATCCAACCTCTCCTCATAGCCGATGTCCTCCATACCAGGCAACGTCCTGGTAATCCTCTTCTCATAGAACCGTAGAATTTACAGTGCAGAAGGAGGCCACCCGGCCCAACGAGTCTGCACCGGCCCTTCGAAAGAGCACCCCACCCAAGCCCACACCTCCACCCCATCCCAGAAACCCAGCAAATCTACCCAACCCTTTTGGACACTAAGGGAAATTTAGACTGGCCAATCCATTTTAGTTTAGACAGGCATCATGATTGACGCAGGCTTGGAGGGCTGAAGGGCCTGTTCCTGTACTGTACTGTTTGTATTCTTTAATCCACCTGACCTGCACATCTTTGGACTGTGGGAAGAAACCGGAGCACCCGGAGGAAACCCACACAGACACGGGGAAAATGTGCAGACTCCGCACAGACACTGACCCAAGCCGAGAATCGATTCCTGGTCCCTGGTGCTGTGAAGCAACAGTGCTAATCAGTGACTTCTTGAATATTGGTTCAAGAAGGCAGCTCACCACCTACTGAAGGGCATTGAATGATCCCTCGCCAGTGATACCCTTATCCCAGAAATGAATAAAAAAATAACTGCAGAGGGCCAGTACTGACAGGACAGCTGAATAGCCTCCTGTCACTCATCATTCTCTAATTCTAGAAAAGAAAGTATCTGTAGTTGGGATCTATTTGGCGTAAGTGAGTGGAGTTAAAGGGGAAGTTAGGGGCAGCACGGTAGCATGGTGGTTAGCATAAATGCTTCACAGCTCCAGGGTCCCAGGTTCGATTCCCGGCTGGGTCACTGTCTGTGTGGAGTCTGCACGTCCTCCCCGTGTGTGCGTGGGTTTCCTCCGGGTGCTCCGGTTTCCTCCCACAGTCCAAAGATGTGCGGGTTAGGTGGATTGGCCGTGCTAAATTGCCCGTAGCATCCTAAAAAGTAAGGTTAAGGGGCGTTGTTGGGTTACGGGTATAGGGTGGATACGTGGGTTTGAGTAGGGTGATCGTTGCTCGGCACAACATCGAGGGCCGAAGGGCCTGTTCTGTGCTGTACTGTTCTATGTTCTATGTTATCTAATGTGTGAACACATGAGATTTGTAATATGCTGCAGCTGTGACAGACCACATGGTTGATTCTAAATTTTGAGTCCAAAAGTTTTGAGTGACTACTGTACAAGTGAGCAGAAATGCCTGTGGAATTGAACCTCAGCCATGAAGGGATCAGAATGAATCGGAAGGCAATGTTTTATCAACTGGCATTGTATAAAGATTGTGCCAATGTGCTTGATGTTTGTGTGTACATCACCCTGACAAGGAAGATGCATTATAACCATGGAAAATTTGCACAGACTGTGAAAGTGACAAAGAACATTCAGTACTTGGTGGTTTGCATTGGAAGTGCTAACATACCATTGTTTAAATTCAACATTTAAGAAAAACATTGCATCATTTTGACTGGATACATTTCACTATGATGTAATGGTTCAGGAGTGAAATTGAATCATTGGCTAAAATATCAGTAACTGGGACGAATGGTTTGGCTAGCAAAGTCTTGCTGCTCTGCTACGACGATTAATGTGGAATATTTGTACAACGTTACGAGACATATCCGACCCCAGTCTGGCCTTACTCCAGACCTAAACATACACTTCCCAGCTGGAGTGATGGGCAACAATCAGCAACAGGATCTGCATCTATAACCGAGAGAGGCTCTGACTAATTGTAACAGCTGAAATGGTGCCCCAGCACAGCCCAGCTTTCTCACCCACTCAGACTTGGAACTTAGGATGTGCTGTTGTGTGGAGCTCAGTATCATGTCGGCAGGGCTAATTTCAGAAGTAATTCAACATTACAATAGTGACTGCACTGACAAGGTACTTGGATGGAAAGCACGTTGGGCATTCTAAGGATGTGGGAGGTGCTATATAATTGCAATATTTGTCACAAGCTCCTACTACTTTTCCCAGATTCACGGCAGGATTGTACCTACCGATTCCATAGCTTTTACATAGAAATGATTGAATTGGATTGGATTTGTTTATTGTCACGTGTATCGAGATTCAGTGAAAAGTATTTTTCTGTGAGCAGCTCAACAGATCATTAAGTACATGAAAAGAAGACTTCTGGTGGCGGCCATGGAGGGGTAGGTCGCACATTTGATAGCTCCCGCCTGTGACGGACGTTTGGACCTTTTTCCCCGTTTATTTCTGGATTTTATGGGATAAATCGGTGAAGATTGAGACAGTAAGGAGAAATCCCCCTCCGGTGTATGGAGAATTGGACCAGAAGTGGCCGTGTGAGAAGACAAAGTCCTATAAGGAAGACACGAGCAGAGCTGGTAATGCGGGAAAGCAGGGCCGAGGGGAGATGGCACAGTGGTCGACGGAGCAGCTGGTGAAGTTTTTTGAAGATTGCTTCACCAAGCTTAAGAAGGACACGCTGGACTCGATCAAGGCTTCGATTGATCAAGTTGTGCAGAATCAAGCGACCCACGGGAGAGTGATCCAGGAGGTGGAGAAAAAGGTGTCCGACCACGAAGAATACATAACCTTCTTGGAGACCTAGGTGGAGATGATGAACGACTGCTAGAAAAGAATGCAGAAAAAGGAGCTGGAGGACCTGGATGACAGGTCCAGAAGGCAGAATCTTAGAATTGTCGGCCTTTCTGAAGGCAGTGATGGATTGGATGCAAGGACTTGTGTGACAGACATGCTTGCGAAGTTGATGGGGGCTGAGGCTTTCTCTCGGCCCCTGGAAGTGGATAGAGCGCACAGAGCCCTCACGAAGAAGCCCCGAGCGAACGAGCTGCCGAGGGCGATGATGGTACGCTTTCACCGTTTCCTTGGGCCAAGAAGAAACGGAGCAGCAAATGGGAGAACTGTGAGCTGCGCATTTATCAGGACCTAGGCGCGGTTCTGGCCTACAGGCGAGCTGGGTTTAATCGGGCAAAAACGGCCGTCTTTAAGAAGGGGGTGAAGTTTGGGATACTGTACCCAGCACGTCTGTGGGTCACACATGGGGAACGGGACTTCTACTTTGAAACACCATGTGTTGTTCCTCGTGTCTTAATAAAGCTCGCAGTCTCAAGTGTGGAGAAGATGCTTTATTGTGGGTTCGTTCAGTTTCCAGAGCTCGACCTAGAACTACCTTCCAGTGCTAACTACCAGCTTTGCTTGCTGTGTGTCCTGCTTACCAGCCCCCCTGCTGTGAAGAGTGTGTCCTCACTTCCTGTCCTGATCTATTTATATGGCTCTCCCGTGCTCCCTCTAGTGGTCGCTCAGTTGTGTTGCATCTGGTTAACTTGTGATCACCACATCCCCCTTTTTCTCTTAACATATTTTCTGAACATCGTTAAAGAAAATTGTACATCCTGTCCCAGTGTATTTATAGCTCTCCCGCTCGTGTTTGCTCTGTTGTTTTTTTTTATCTGGTCAATCTACGATCACCACATCCCCCTTTTTCTCATTACATAGTTTCTGTACATCATTAAAGAAATTTTATACAAAACAGTAACTTATGATATGCGTATCTATACAAGTGATGATGCTATTGCCTTAGTTAACAAAGCCAATGTATTTATATGTCCAATCTTAATAAAAACATTTATGAGTCCAAACTTGATGAATTTGTTCAGAGCTTTTTTTTTTCTTTTTGTTGTTGATGACGTGGTGATATTGATATTGCAAGTCCGCTGTGAATGTTGTTGGTGTTCCTTGTTATCTTAAGTACCCAATGCGTCATCCCGAGGTGTCTGCATGGTCACATCACTGATGTTGACTGGCATGGACTTTTTTCTGTGCTTGTGGTGTTGATTTATTGTCTCATCCGCCTTGGATGCTGGTGTGCTTTGCCATTGTGTACAAGTCGTTGTTTCATTGCTGTTGTTTCTGTCGTTCCTGTTTTTGTTGTTTCCGTTGCCGTACTTGTCGCTGTTTTTGTCGTTTCCGTCTTTGTTGTTGTCGCTATCTTTGCTCCTGACTTTGTTGTGTTTGTTGCCATTCTTGTTGTTTCTGTCTCTGTCGTTGTCGCTATCTTTGTTCCTGACTTTGTTGTGTTTGTTGCCATTCTTGTTGTTTCGGCCTCTGTCGTTGTCGCTATCTTTGTGCCTGACGTTGTTGTTTGTCTTGTTGCGCTTCATGTTGCTTTTATTCTTGCTGTTGTCGTTCTCGTTTCTGCTGTGCTTCCTGCTATTGTTGTTTGTCTTGTCGCGCTTCATGTTGCTTTTCTTCTTGCTGTTGTCGTTCTCGTTTCTGCTGTGCTTCTTGCTATTGTTGTTGGTCTTGTCGCGCTTCATGTTGTTTTTGTTCTTGCTGTGTTTCTTTTGACTTTTGTTTTTCTTGTTATACTCTATGAGTGTCCCGAGTGGATAATTTGAGTCATTGAGCATTCCGTCTCGCGAGTGGTGCGAATGATCTGATGTTGCATCGGTGCAGGTGACATCAATCAGTTGTGGAGAATTGGATTCCGCATCTTTGCTTTCTTGGTGCTCGTCATCTCGCGAGTGGTGCGAATGATCTGATGTTGCATCGGTGCAGGTGACATCAATCAGTTGTGGAGAATTGGATTCCGCATCTTTGCTTTCTTGGTGCTCGTCTTCCGGAGTCAAAGTCTTCTCGATTACATTTGACGCGGTGTCTGTGGACTCTCGGCGCTCCTCTTCTGGAGTCCAAATCTGCATGATTTCAGTTGACGTGGTTTCTCTAGACTCTTGGTGCTCCGCTTCTGGAGTTAAAATCTTCATGATTTCTGTTGATGTTATCTCACTGGACTCCAGGTGCTCCTCTTCTGGAGTCAAAATCTGCATGGTTTCTTTTTGTTTGATGTCTCTGGACTCCAGGTGCTCCTCTTCTGGAGTCAGAATCTGCATGGTTTCTTTTGGCGTTGTCTCTCTGGGCTCCAGGTGCTCCTCTTCTGGAGTCAAAATCTGCATGTTTTCTTTCGGCATCGTCTCTCTGGACTGTTGGGTGGCCCGACTCTGTGCTTCTGTACAGACAAGCTGAGAACTGTCAGTCTCACTGTGATCCTGTACGTCGAGTGCGAGCACCTTGTCACTGTTTTCGCTCTGTGCTTCGGTACAGACAAGCTGAGAACTGTCAGTCTCACTGTGATCCTGTACGTCGAGTGCGAGCACCTTGTCACTGTTTTCGCTCTGTGCTTCGGTACAGACAAGCTGAGAACTGTCAGTCTCACTGTGATCCTGTACGTTGAGTGTGATCACCTTGTCACTGTCTTCGCATGCAGTGGGCAGAGGTGCATTGTCGTCTTCTTGTTCCTGTGAGCGTGTTGGACTTTCATAGTCCGCTCTTTCTTCTTGTTCCTGTGAGCGTGTTGGACTTTCATAGTCTGCTCTTTCTTCTTGTTCCTGTGAGCGTGTTGGACTTTCATAGTCCGCTCTTTCTTCTTGTTCCTGTGAGCGTGTTGGTAGACTTTCATAGTCTGCTTGCGGTTGCTCAGGTACAGCGGGTTTACCTTCATGGTCTTGTTCATGCTTGGTGTCCGTCCGGGAGTGTTTGCTTGCATCCCTGTTGGCGTCTTTCATCACTCGCACTGTGGAGCCTGTCATCGCTCGCTCCGTGGAGTCTTCCTGTGCTCTCTGTGTGGCGTCGTCTTCGTCTTGGGTATTGCTGTCATCTAATGTATCGACGAGCTGCCATGGCACCATGGTGTTGGATTCATCCACCATGAGTAGATTCGTGTTGAGCTTTGCAACGGTGTCGCTGATGCTGTGATCAGCATGTCCAAATAACTCCTCCATGTCTGAGTAGTATTCTTTGAAAGCCATTTCATCTTGGTTGGCTTCTTCTACCACGAGTTGATTCGTGTTGAACTTTGCGACCGTGTCGCTGATGCTGTGATAAGCATATCCGACTGACTCAGCTGTGTCTGAGTAGTATTCTCCGAAAACCAAATCATCCTGGTTGGATTCTTCTACCACGAGTTGATTCGTGTTGAACTTTGCGACCGTGTCGCTGATGCTGTGATAAGCATATCCGACTGACCCAGTCAGGTCTGAGAGGTAATCGTCGAAAAACAAATCATCTTTTGTTGTTTCGGAATTCTTTTTGTTCGCTTCACTGTGTGTGGTGAAGGCAGCTTTTTCCAAGGTTTTGTGCAAGTTGTTTTTCACTGTTGGTTTAAGTTCAGGCGTTTTTCTGTGTTCTGAGGCAAGAAAATTTGGTTTTACCACTTTAAGTGTCTTGGTTTCAATTTTCGGGCATTTCCCTTTTAAGTGGGCGTGGTCAGGATTCTCAGACGTCATGACGTCACGCGTTGGCATGACTTGCGCATGCGCAAATCGGCTTTCTTGCCTTGTGCGGTTCGGTGTCCATCGCGCATGCGCGGCTTGCGCATGCGCATGACGGTCCGCGACGAAGACTTTTTTTGATTGCGCATGCGCGGCTTGCGCATGCGCATAACGATCGGCGCCGCGATCTTTTGTAAACTGTGCATGCGCGACTTCCGGTTCTGGCGCATGCGCGACTTCCGGTTCCGGCGCATGCGCGACTTCCGGTTCCGGCGCATGCGCAGACGCGATTTGTAGTTCTTTGCTTACCAGAGACTGCAAAATGTGCTCCGACGCCATTTTATCGCGGATTTCAGCGTTTTTTCTTTCTAAAAGTTGTAAGTTACCTTTTCTTTCCGATCTGGACTGGATTTCAGCGTTTTGGCTTTGTGAGAAATTCTTTTTATTTCTTCTTTTTGATCTGTACTTTTCATTCGCGATTTCTTGCTCTTTTCGTGATTTTTAAAGTTTTGCATCACTCAGTCTCTGTGCAGTTTGGACTCTGAGTATGTCTTGCTGTTCAAATTTCTCACAGTACTCTTCAAATTTGTTTAGTAACGTTTGTAAGCTGTTTTTGTCTTCACCTTTTGAGTATTTAAATCCATTATAAACTTTCCTAGCTTCATGTCCTTCGATGAGGATTGCTATTTTAATTTCGTCTGAGGCTGCTGCAGCATCATATGCTATGATACCGAAATCGAACATTTGTTTAAACCTTTCCCAGACACTTCTTACTTTTCCAGTCGTGTCCAGGTGAAGTGGGTATCCAAGGCACATCCTCTCATCAGCAATGTCTTCCCAAGTCGAATGTCCAGCAGGAGATCTCCATGCCATTCTTGGTTGAGATTTCCATGCCATTTTTTTTTCTGTATCTGCAGCTGAGTTGTCCTGTCATAAGCGTCTGAAATCACTCCTGGGTACCATGTGTTGTTCCTCGTGTCTTAATAAAGCTCGCAGTCTCAAGTGTGGAGAAGATGCTTTATTGTGGGTTCGTTCAGTTTCCAGAGCTCGACCTAGAACTACCTTCCAGTGCTAACTACCAGCTTTGCTTGCTGTGTGTCCTGCTTACCAGCCCCCCTGCTGTGAAGAGTGTGTCCTCACTTCCTGTCCTGATCTATTTATATGGCTCTCCCGTGCTCCCTCTAGTGGTCGCTCAGTTGTGTTGCATCTGGTTAACTTGTGATCACCACACACCAGACAAAGTATGGACTTTTATTAAAGAAATGAGGCTGGAGGCACATTAAAAGACACTGAAGCCTTGGAGAAGTACTGTAGCGGCAATTTGTTGTGCTGGGTTGGAAATATAAGTAGTGCTATATGTAATAAGGGGCTGTTTGGATGGCTAATGGTAACTTGGTCTTGCAGGGAGCTGGTTAGAGGGGGGGATGGGCTTTGGGGTTGGTTCTGCTTCTTGGGTGATTATTTTTCTAAAGTGGCTGTTTCTTCACTTTTTTCTGCTGTTTGTTTACTGTGGAATGTGATACTTTAAAAATGTTTATCCATGTGGGGGGGAGGGGAGAGAACAATGGGGAGACAGACTACTTGGTGCCAGGGGCGGGCGCTATCAAGTCAGCATGGGTCAGCTAACTCTTGAAAGAGCAGTGGGGGGGCGAGCAGGTATAAGCTGGAGCTTGACTTGGGGGTTGGGTTTCTCGTGTTGTTGCTAGGTGGGGAGGGAGGGGAGATGGCAGCTTTGCTGACAGGGGAGGAACTGTTACTAGGGGACAAATGGGAGGTCGGGAACGGCGACTGCAGGAAGGGGAACTCGAGGAGGCTAGAGACTGGCCTAAAAATGGTGATGGCTAGTCGGCGGGGGGCTGTGGGACTAGAAGCCCCCCAACCAGGCTGGTTACATGGAACGTCAGAGGGCTGAATGGGCAGGTCAAGAGGGCTCACGTTTGCGTTTTTGAGGGGGCTGAAGGCGGATGTGGCAATGCTACAAGAGACGCACCTAAAGGTTACAGACCAGACGAGATTGAGAAAGGGCTGGGTCAGCGACATATTCCACTCCGGGCTGGACTCAAAGATCAGGGGGTAGCGATCTTGATTAGCAAACGAGGGGCATTCGAGGCAGGGAGAGTCATATCGGACGAGGGGTAGGTACATAATGGTGAGTGGGAAGCTAGAGAAGGTGCGGGTGGTACTCGTGAACATATATGCTCCGAATTGGAACAGATAGGGCAGTAGACCCATGGAGGTTTGCAAGGCCAAAGGCGAAGGAGTTTTCCTTTACTCACATGACCACAAGGTATACTCTCGCATCGACTTTATTGTTCTGAGCAGGGCGCTAATACCGGAGGTGGTGGATACTGAGTACTCGGCAATTGCAGTGTCAGATCATGCCCCACAATGGGTGGATCTACGGGTTAGTGTGGAGGGAGGCAACGCCCGCTGTGGAGACTGGATGTGGGGCTGCAAGCGGACGAAGCGATCTGTGGGCGGGTTAACAAGTCGATCCAGAACTACCTGGAAACAAATGATATGGGAGAGGTGTCCACAGCGACGGTCTGGGAAGCTTTGAAGGCAGTGGTCAGAGGGGAATTAATCTCGATACGGGCCCACAGAGAAAAGGCGGAACAGGCTGAGAGGGATAGATTAGTGGAGGAGATACTCCAGGTGGACAGGAGATACTTGGAGGCCCCGGACGCGGGGGTACTGAGGGAGCGGCAGAGGTTACAGGTGGAGTTTGGGCTGTTGACCACAGGGAAAGCGGTGGAACAGTTGAGGAAGGCAAGGGGGCGATTTATGAGTACGGGGAAAAGGCAAGCAGAATGTTGATGCACCAGCTCAGGAAAAGGGAGGCAGCCAGGGAAATGGGTAAAAAGTAGAGATGGGAATACTGTCCTGGACCCAGTGGGGGTGAATGGGGTGTTTAAGGACTTTTATAGTAAATTTTACGAGTCGGAACCTCCGGCGGGGGTGGAGGGGATGAGGCAGTTTTTGGATCAGTTGAGGTTCCCGAGGGTAGATGAGAATCTGGTGGAAGGGCTGGGAGCCCCAACTGAGATTGAGGAAATAATGGAGGGGCTGGAGGGCATGAAGTTGGGCAAGGCCCCGGGGCCTTATTGCTACCCGGTGGAATTCTATAAGATGTTTTCAGAGATATTGAGCCCACTGCTGGTGAGGACATTTAATGAAGCAAGAGAGAAGGGAGTTCTCCCCCTGCAATAATGTTGCAGGCCTTGATTTCATTGATCCTGAAACGGGAGAAAGGATCTGGAGCAATGTGGGTCATGCAGGCCGATTTCTCTGCTGAATGTGGATGGCAAACTGCTGGCTAAGATACTGGCCACGAGGATAGAGGACTGTGTCCCGGGGGTGATAGGGGAAGACCAGACGGGATTTGTAAAGGGCAGGCAACTCATGGCAAATGTTCAAAGGCTTTTAAATGTTATTATGATGCCCTCAGAAGGAGAGGAGGTGGAGGTGGTGGTAGCGATGGATGCGGAGAAGGATTTTGATCAGGTGGAATGGAATTACCTGTGGGAGGCGCTGGGAAGGTTTGGGTTTGGTGAGAGCTTTATTGACTGGGTGCGGTTGCTCTATCAGTGTGCGTACGAACCGGCTGAGGTCGGGGTACATTAAACTACACCGAGTGATGAGGCAAGGGTGTCCCCTCTCCCCGTCACTGTTTGCTCTGGCCATAGAGCCATTGGAAATGGCGTTAAGAGCCTCCAGGAACTGGAAAGGGCTGGTTCGGGGCAGGGGTGGAGGGGGGGGGGGGGGGGGGGGGGGGGGCGCACCGGGGCTCGCTTTATGCAAATGACCTGCTCTTGTACATTTCAGACCCGTTGGAGGGGACGGAGGAAGTCATGCGAATCTTGGGGGAATTTGGCAATTTTACGCGGTATAAATTGAACATGGGGAAAAGCGAGATGTTCGTGATCCAGGCAAGAGGACAGGAAAAGAGACTGGGAGAGCTGCTGCTTAAAATGGTAGGGAAGAGCTTTCAATATCTGGGAATCCAGGTGGCCTGGAAATGGGAGGCACTGCACAAGTTAAACCTATGCCGGCTGGTAGAACAAATGGAAGGGGACTTCTTTAAGAGATGGGACATGCTCCCGGTATCCCTGGCAGGGAGGGTACAGACCGTGAAAATAACAGTCCTCCCCAGATTTCTGTTTGTCTTTCAGTGCCTCCCCATCTTTATAGCCAAGGCCTTTCTTCAAGCGGGTGAATAAGATTATTTTGGGCTTTGTATGGGCGAATAAAACCCCGCGAGTGAAGAAAGTGTTGCTGGAGCGCAGTCGGGGGGAGGGTGGGTTGGCGCTGCCGAACTTCTGCAATTACTACTGGGCGGCTAATATAGCCATGATTAGGAAGTGGGTAGTGGGGGAGTGATCGGTGTGGGAGCGGATGGAGGCGGCGTCATGCAAAGACACAGGCTTGGGTGCACTGATAACGGCACCTCTTCCATTCTTGCCGGCCCGATACTGCACAAGTCCGGTGGTAGCGGCGGCTCTGAGAATCTGGGGGCAGTGGAGGGGATATAAGAGAGTGGAGGGAGCAGCGATTTAGACCTCGATTTATAATAACCACAGGTTTGTATCGGGTAGGCTGTACCTGGGGTCCGGAGATGGCAAAGGGCAGGAATTAGAAGGATGGTGGGTCTGTTTACAGATGGGAGCTTTCCCAGCTTGAAAGCCTTGGAGGATAAATTTGAATTGCCAGTAGGGAATGGGTTTAGGTATTTACAGGTGTGAGACTTCCTGATTTCCTGACTCATGACAGCAGCTAGGATGAGCAGGTTTTTCGGGGTGGAAGATAGGTGTGTGAAGTGCGTGGGAAGCCCAGCAAAACATGTCCACATGTTTTGGGCATGCCTGAAGCTTAGAGGGTTTTGGCAGGGTTTTGCTAAGGCAATGTCCACGGTGGACATTGCCACGGCATAAGGCAACACCGGTGGTGCCGAGATCGGAGGTCGCGATCTTTGGAGTGTCGGAAGAGCCAGGAGTTCAGGGGGCGAAAGGTCGCCCGGAGACGGATCTTGTTAATGTGGAGGGACTCGAAGTCCTCAAGTATAGAGACCTGGGTTAGTGACATGGCTGGGTTTCTCAGTCTTGAGATAATAAAGTTTGCCTTAAGAGGGTCAGAGGTCGGGTGTTGACTTTCTCGGGGAAAATTTAAATGTCAGCAGATGCAGGAGGAGGAATGGCGGGGGGGGGGTGGGTGCGGAGGACCGGATTGTTGCTATATGTTTGGGGTGTGTGAAGGTTGAGATGGGGGGGGAAATGTTTATTATACCATGTTGATGTCATTGTCTATGTTATTTTGACAAAAATTTTCAAATTCCTTAATAAAA
Source organism: Scyliorhinus canicula (assembly GCF_902713615.1). Classification (NCBI taxonomy): domain Eukaryota; kingdom Metazoa; phylum Chordata; class Chondrichthyes; order Carcharhiniformes; family Scyliorhinidae; genus Scyliorhinus; species Scyliorhinus canicula. Next base: position 13,438,786 of record NC_052166.1, on the reverse strand, counting down.
ATATTTTTTTAAAAAGTACATGAAAAGAAAAGGAAATAAAAGAAAATACATAATAGGGCAACACAAGGTACACAATGCAACTACATAACACTGGCATCGGGTGAAGCAGACAGGGGTGTCGTGTTAATGAGGTTAGTCCATAAGAGGGACATTTAGGAGTCTGGTAAGAAGCTGCTTTGAGTCTGTTTGTGTGTGTTCTCAGACTTTTGTTTCTCCTGCCCGCTGGAAGAAGTTTGAAGAGTGAGTAAGCCAGGTGGGAGGGGTCTTTGATTATGCTGCCCGCTTTCCCCAGGCAGCGGGAGGTGTAGAAGGAGTCAATGGATGGGAATTTGAAACTGCTAACCATCTCCACCTCGGCCCCGTTGATACTGACAGGGGTATGTACAGTACTTTGATTCCTGAAGTCAATGACCAGCTCTTTAGTTTTGCTGGCAGTGAGGGAGAGATTGTTGTCGCTGCACCACTCCACTAGGTTCTCTATCTCCCTCCTGTATTCTGACTCGTCGTTATTTGAGATCCGGCCCACTATCGTCAGCAAACTTGTAGATGGAGTTGGAACCAGATTTTGCCACGTAGTCGTGTGTGTACAAGGAGTAGAGTAGGGGGCTAAGTAGGCAACCTTGCAGGGCCCCGGTATTGAGGACTATTGTGGAGGAAATGTTGTTTATTCTTACTGATTGTGGTCTATGGGTCAGAAAGTTGAGGATCCAGGTGCAGAGTGAGGAGCCAAGTCTTGGGTTTTGGAGCATTGATATGAGCTTGGCTGGGATTATGATGTTGAAGGCGGAGCTGTAGTCAATAAATAGGAGCCTGATGTAGGAGTCCTTGTTGTCGAGATGCTCTAGGGATGACTGTAGGGCCAGGGAAATGCCATCTGCTGTAGACCGGTTGCGGGGGTATGCGAATTGCAGTGGATCAAGGCGTTCTGGGAGTATGGAGGTGATGCGCTTCATGACCAACCTCTCAAAGCTAGGGCAGCACGGTGGCCTAGTGGTTAGCACAGCTGCCTCACGGCGCTGAGGTCCCAGGTTCGATCCCGGCTCTGGGTCACTGTCCGTGTGGAGTTTGCACATTCTCCCCGTGTCTGCGTGGGTTTCGCCCCCACAACCCAAAAATGTGCAGAGTAGGTGGATTGGCCACACTCAATTGCCCCCTTAATTGGAAAAAATAATTGGATAATCTAAATTTATAAAAAAAAACCTCTCAAAGCCCTTTATTACGACTGAAGTCAGGGCCACCGGACAGTAATTATTGAGGCACGTTGCCTGGTTCTTCTTTGGCACTGGTATGATGGTGGTCCGTGGCCTTCCGAGGGTTCACTTTCAGGAAGGCCGATCTGACTTCGGAAGCTGTGATGGTGTGTATGGTGGTAGGGGATGAGGAGCAGGAGTGGGCAATTTGTCCCTTTGAAACCTGCTCAGTACGATCATGACTGATCCTCGATCTCAAGCCCTGTTCCCGCTTTCTCCCCATACCTCTTGATGCCATTAAAATCCAAAAGATTATCTATCTCTTTCTTGAATACATTCAGTGGCTTGGTCTCCACAGATTTCTGTGGTGGAGATTTTCACAGGTTCGCTACCCTCTGAGTGAAGAAATCTTTCTATTTCTCAGTCCTAAATTACCTACCCCGTATACTGAGACTATGGCCCTGGTTCTAGATTCCCCCAACCAGGGAAAGCATCCTCCCTGCATCTAGTCTGTCAGCCCTGGGAGATTTTTATATGTTTTAATCAGATCTCCTCTCGTCATTCTCAACTCTAGTGAATACAGGCCCAGTCGAACCAATCTCTCCTCATAGGACAGTCCCACCAGACCCAGAATCAGCCGAGTGAACCTCCGCTGTACTCCCTCTATGGCAAGTATATCCTTCTTAGGTAGGGAGATTCAAACTGCACACACTACTCCAGGTGTGGTCTCACCAAGGCCCTGTACAATTGCAGTAAGACAGCTCTATTTCTGACCTCAAATCCTCTTCAAATGAAGGCCAACATGAAGATTTGTCTTCCTAGTTGCTACACCTGCCTCTCTACTATCACTAACCGGTGTACAAGGACACCCAGATCCCTTTGTACATTCACACTTCCCAATATATCACCATTTAAATAATCTTCCTTCCTGTTTTTCACACCAAAGTGTATAACTTCACATTTAGCCACATTGTACTGCATCGGCCATGTGTTTGGCCACTTACTCAACTTATCTGAATCACCTTGAAGCCTCCTTGAATCCTCGTCACAACTCCCAATTCTGCCCAGTTTTGTGTTGTGAGCAAATTGGAAATGCTACATTTGGTTCCCTCGTCCAGGTCATTTATATATATTGTTAAAAGCTGGGCCCCAAGCACTGATCCCTGTGGTACCGCATTAGTCACTGTCTGCCACTCAGAAAAAGACCCATTGATTTCCACACTCTGTTTCCTGTCTGTCAACCAATTCACGATCTATGTCCCCACCCCATGTGCTTTCATTTTGCCCACTGACCTCATATGGGAAACCTTATGAAAAGCCTTCTCAAAGTCCAAATACACCATCCACATCCACTGGTTCTTTATCTATTCTACGAGTTATATCCTCTAAAAATTCCAGTAGATGGGAACCTGGATTGTAGTTTTGGGGTGCGAGAGATTGAGAGTATAGAGGTCAGGAGCACAGTTTTGACTTCGCAGGAGGGCGGCAGTGTTCAGGTCTGTGGTTTGAAGTGTGTCTATTTCAATGCCAGGAGTATACGAAATAAGGTAGGGGAACTGGCAGCATGGGTTGGTACCTGGGACTTCGATGTTGTGGCCATTTCAGAGACATGGATAGAGCAGGGACAGGAATGGTTGTTGCAGGTTCCGGGGTTTAGGTGCTTTAGTAAGGTCAGAGAAGGGGGCAAAAGAGGGGGAGGTGTGGCGCTGCTAGTCAAGGACAGTATTACGGTGGTAGAAAGGATGCAAGATGGGGACTCTTCTTCCGAGGTAGTATGGGCTGAGGTTAGAAACAGGAAAGGAGAGGTCACCCTGTTGGGAGTTTTCTATAGGCCACCTAATAGTTCTAGAGATGTAGAGGAAAGGATGGCGAAGATGATTCTGGAAAAGAGCGAAAGTAACAGGGTAGTTGTTATGGGAGACTTTAACTTTCCTAATATTGACTGGAAAAGATATAGTTCGAGTACATTGGATGGGTCGTTCTTTGTACAATGTGTGCAGGAGGGTTTTCTGACACAATATGTTGACAGGCCAACAAGAGGTGAGGCCACTTTGGATTTGGTTTTGGGTAATGAACCAGGCCAGGTGTTAGATCTGGAGGTAGGTGAACACTTTGGAGACAGTGACCACAATTCGGTGACCTTTACGTTAGTGATGGAAAGGGATAAGTATACCCCGCAGAGCAAGAGTTATAGCTGGGGGAAGGGCAATTATGATGCCATTAGACATGACTTAGGATGTGTTGGTTGGAGAAGTAGGCTGCAAGGGTTGGGCACACTGGATATGTGGAGCTTGTTCAAGGAACAGCTATTGCATGTTCTTGATAAGTACGTACCAGTCAGGCAGGGAGGAAGGGGTCGAGCGAGGGAACCGTGGTTTACCAAAGAAGTGGAATCTCTTGTTAAGAGGAAGAAGGAGGCCTATGTGAAGATGAGGCGTGAAGTTTCAGTTGGGGCGCTTGATAGTTACAAGGAAGCGAGGAAGGATCTAAAGAGAGAGCTGAGACGAGCAAGGAGGGGACATGAGAAGTCTTTGGCAGGTAGGATCAAGGAAAACCCAAAAGCTTTCTATAGGTATGTCAGGAATAAAAGAATGACTAGGGTAAGAGTAGGGCCAGTCAAGGACAGTGGTGGGAAGTTGTGTGTGGAGGCTGAGGAGATAAGCGAGATACTAAATGAATACTTTTCGTCAGTATTCACTCAAGAAAAAGATAATATTGTGGAGGAGAATGCTGAGACCCAGGCTATTAGAATAGATGGCATTGAGGTGCGTAGGGAAGAAGTGTTGGCAATTCTGGACAAGGTGAAAATAGATAAGTCCCCGGGGCCGGATGGGATTTATCCTAGGATTCTCTGGGAAGCCAGGGAAGAGATTGCTGAGCCTTTGGCTTTGATTTTTAGGTCATCATTGGCTACAGGAATAGTGCCAGAGGACTGGAGGATAGCAAATGTGGTCCCTTTGTTCAAGAAGGGGAGTAGAGATAACCCCGGTAACTATAGGCCGGTGAGCCTAACGTCTGTGGTGGGTAAAGTCTTGGAGAGGATTATAAAAGATACGATTTATAATGATCTAGATAGGAATAATATGATTAGGGATAGTCAGCATGGTTTTGTGAAGGGTAGGTCATGCCTCACAAACCTTATCGAGTTCTTTGAGAAGGTGACTGAACAGGTAGACGAGGGTAGAGCAGTTGATGTGGTGTATATGGATTTCAGTAAAGCGTTTGATAAGGTTCCCCACGGTCGGCTATTGCAGAAAATACGGAGGCTGGGGATTGAGGGTGATTTAGAGATGTGGATCAGAAAGTGGCTGGTTGAAAGAAGACAGAGAGTGGTAGTTGATGGGAAATGTTCAGAATGGAGTTCAGTTACGAGTGGCGTACCACAAGGATCTGTTCTGGGGCCGTTGCTGTTTGTCATTTTTATAAATGACCTAGAGGAGGGCGCAGAAGGATGGGTGAGTAAATTTGCAGACGACACTAAAGTCGGTGGAGTTGTAGACAGTGCGGAAGGATGTTGCAGGTTACAGAGGGACATAGATAAGCTGCAGAGCTGGGCTGAGAGGTGGCAAATGGAGTTTAATGTGGAGAAGTGTGAGGTGATTCACTTTGGAAAGAATAACAGGAATGCGGAATATTTGGCTAATGGTAAAATTCTTGGTAGTGTGGATGAGCAGAGGGATCTCGGTGTCCATGTACATAGATCCCTGAAAGTTGCCACCCAGGTTGATAGGGTTGTGAAGAAGGCCTATGGTGCGTTGGCCTTTATTGGTAGAGGGATTGAGTTCCGGAGCCATGAGGTCATGATGCAGCTGTACCAAACTCTGGTACGGCCGCATTTGGAGTATTGCGTACAGTTCTGGTCGCCTCATTATAGGAAGGACGTGGAAGCTTTGGAACGGGTGCAGAGGAGATTTACCAGGATGTTGCCTGGTATGGAGGGAAAATCTTATGAGGAAAGGCTGATGGACTTGAGGTTGTTTTCGTTAGAGAGAAGAAGGTTAAGAGGTGACTTAATAGAGGCATACAAAATGATCAGAGGGTTAGATAGGGTGGACAGCGAGAGCCTTCTCCCGCGGATGGAGGTGGCTAGCACGAGGGGACATAGCCTTAAATTGAGGGGTAATAGATATAGGACAGAGGTCAGAGGTGGGTTTTTTACGCAAAGAGTGGTGAGGCCGTGGAATGCCCTACCTGCAACAGTAGTGAACTCGCCAACATTGAGGGCATTTAAAAATTTATTGGATAAGCATATGGATGATAAGGGCATAGTGTAGGTTAGATGGCCTTTAGTTTTTTTTTCCATGTCGGTGCAACATCGAGGGCCGAAGGGCCTGTACTGCGCTGTATCGTTCTATGTTCTATGTTCTAGATTTGTTAAGCATGATTTGCCTTCATAAATCCATGCTGGCTTTGCCCAATCCCGTTAATGCTTTCCAAATGTTCTGTTATCATCTCTTTTAGAGTAGACTCTAATATCATCTCCCTGCTGATGTCAGGCTAACTGGTCTGTAATTCTCCCTTTTTTCTCAATAATCAGGGCAGGCTGCCAAGGTGTGTTGCCCCTCCATAGGGGCATGGTAGCAGGCGATACGGTAGTGCAATGGTTAGCACTGTTGCTTCACACTACCATGGCCCCAAATTCGATTCCCGACTTGGGTCACTGTCTGTGCGGAGTCTGTACGTTCTCCCTGTGTCGGTGTGGGTTTCCTCCGAGTGCTCCGGTTTCCTCCTGCAAGTCCCGAAAGACGTGCTGTTAGGTAATTTGGACACAGTCTGAATTCTCCCTCCATGTACCTGTACCAGCGCCAGAATGTGGTGACCAGGGGATTTTCACAGTAACTTCATTGCAGTGTTAATGTAAGCCTACTTGTGGCAATAAAGATTATTATTATTATTTATCTCCCTCTCTTTTTAAATACGTTTGACCACCATTCTTGCCCACTCCCAGCCTTTTCCTCCACTCTTTCTCAGGAGTAGGGTGATGGCCATAGTTTGAGGCAGGTGGTCAAATGACTTGAACAGCCTGTGGCGGGGCAACACTTGGCAGCCTGCCCTGTTTATTAAGATAAGGAAGTTCTGAGTCAATTTTGAGTCAGCCACTAACTAAACACAAGCCCGATTTTAGTTGTATACCAGGACTGACAGACATCTTCGGTTTGGTTTGACTCTCGACTCATCGATCGGGACAAACACGGGACACTACCGGCAGAGTACCCTTCGTCGTCCAGTACTTTCCCAGAGCGGAGAAACTATGATGACATCTTTGCAGCCTTCAACACGTCATCGATGAAGATGAACACCTTGCCAAGGCCATCCCCACACCCCCACTACTTGCCTTCAAACAACCGCGAAACCTCAAACAAACCATTGTTTGCAGCAAACTACCCAGCCTTCAGAACAGTGACCACGACACTACACAACCCTGCCATGGCAATCTCTGCAAGACGTGCCAGATGATCGACATGGATACCACCATTACACATGAGAACACCACCCACCAGGTACGCGGTACATACTCGTGCGACTCAGCCAATGTTGTCTATCTCATACGCTGCAGGAAAGGATGTCCCGAAGCGTGGTACATCGGCGAGACCATGCAGACGCTGCGACAAAGAATGAACAGACATCGCGTAACAATCACCAGGCAGGAATGTTTTCTTCCAGTCGGGGAACAAAGAACAAAGAAAAGTACAGCACAGGAACAGGCCCTTCGGCCCTCCAAGCCTGCGCCGACCATGCTGCCAGTCTAAACCAAAATCTTCTACACTTCCAGGGTCCATATCCTTCTATTCCCATCCTATTCATGCATTTGTCACGCTGCCCCTTAAACGTCACTATCATCCCTGCTTCCACCATTTCCTCCGGCAGCGAGTTTCAGGCACCCACTACCCTCTGTGTAAAAAGCTTGCCTCGTACATCTCCTCTAAACTTTGCACCTGAAACCTATACCCCCTAGCAATTGACTCCTCTACCCTGAGAAAAAGCCTCTGAGTATCCACTCTGTCTATGCCCCTCATAATTTTGTAGACCTCTATCAGGTCGCCCCTCAATCTCCGCTGTTCCAGTGAGAAAAAGCCGAGTTTATTCAACACAAGCCGAGTTTATTCAACACAAACCGAGTTTATTCAACACAAACTGATTTTATGAGGAAGTTGTTTTAATGGTGGCTTGCTGGTTCCATTTGTGCTGCCATAGGGCCTCCGCTTTTATTCCTTGGCACGGTGGTCTTAGTCATACAGGCTAGTTAAATCCTTACAAATTCATAACAAACTCTATTGCGGTCAGACTTGGGGTGGTCGGGCAGGGGAGTCATATTTTACCTCTCCTCTCGTGGCATTATGCCCTATTCAACAGAGTCTTGCCTGACATAAAACACTTCAGCAGTCGAGGGCATTCAGCCTCTGATCTCCGGGTAAGCGTTCTCCAAGGCGGCCTTCAGGACGCGCGACAACGCAGAATCGGCGAGCATAAACGTATCACCAAGTTCCGCACACATGAGTGCGGCCTCAACCGGGACCTGGGATTCATGTCGCATTACATTCATCCCCCACCATCTGGCCTGGGCTTGCAAATTCCTACCAACTGTCCTGGCTTGAGACAATTCACACCTCTTTAACCTGGGGTTACCCCTGTCTCTGAATCTGTAAAGATTTAATTACCTGCAAATGCTCGCATTCTAAGCATTGTCTGGCATCTTTGACTTTGTCTGTATATATGTTTCTGGAACATATCTCTTCATTCACCTGAGGAAGGAGCAGTGCTCCGAAAACTAGTGTTTGAAACAAACCTGTTGGACTTTAACCTGGTGTGGTAAGACTTCTTACTGTGCTCACCCCAGTCCAACGCCGGCATCTCCACATCATTTATTTTTCATGCTTGCTCTTTTTCAACCAGTGGCTGTGTGTACTTGTGACTACAGATGAGTGATGTACGACAGCAGATCCACACATGGGTGGCACAATGGTCAGCACTGTGTCTGTGTGGAGTTTGCACATCCTCTCCGTGTCTGCATGGGTTTCCTCCGGGTGCTCCGGTTTCCTCCCCCAGTCCAAAGATGTGCAGGTTAGGTAGATTGGCAATGAGAAATTGCCCCTTAGTGTGGGGTTGCAGGATTAGGACGGGGGATTGGGCCCAGGTAGGATGGTCTTTCAAAGGGTCGGTGCAGATTCGATGGGCTGAATGGCCTCCTTTTTTTCAAAATAAATTTAGAGGGGCCAATTATTTTTTTTGCCAATTAAGGGCCAATTTAACGTGGCCAATCCACATCTTTGGGTTGTATGGTTGTTTTTTAAAAAATATTTTTATTAAGGTATTTGAAAATTTTTATAATAATAATAGCAATGACATAAACATGGCACAATAAACATTTCCACACCATCCCAATCTTCACACCCCCCAACCATAAAACAATAATCACCACCCCCACCCCCAGAATACTGCATCTGATGCCATTTTAATTTTCCCCGAGAAAGTCGACGAACGGCTGCCACCTCCGGGTGAACCCAACCATTGACCCTCTTGAGGCGAACGTTATCTTCTCGAGACTCAGAAACCCAGCCGTGTCACTAACCCAGGTCTCTACACTCGGGGGGGCTTCGAGTCCCTCCACATTAACAAGATCCATCTCCGGGCTACCATCTCTTTCGCCCCCTGAACTCCTGGCTCTTCCGACACTCCAGACTCTTCACTACCTCCGGACTCGGCACCACCAGTGTTTTTAGTACCGTGCACATGAGCAAAACCCTCTAAGCTCCGGGCATGCCCAAAACATGTGGACATGCTTCCCGCCCACCTCGCACACCTATCCTCTACCCCAAAAAACTTGCTCATCCTAGCCACTGTCATGTGTGCCGGTGGACAACCTTAAATTGTATTAGGCTAAGCCTGGCACATGATGAGGAGGTATTAAACCTGCTTAGGGCATCCGCCCATAGACCCGCTTCTATCTCTCCTCCTAGCTCGTCCTCCCACTTGCCCTTTAGCTTCTCCACCGGAGTTTCCTCCATCTCCGAAAGCTCCTGGTTAATATCTGAAACCTTCCCTTCTCCCACCCAGATATTGGAGACTACTCTATCCTGTATCCCCCATGGCGGCAGCAGCGGAAAGGCCGGCACCTGTTTTCTCAGGAAGTCTCACACCTACAGATACCTAAACCCATTCCCTGCTGGCAATTCAAATTTATCCTCCAAGGCTTTCAAGCTGGGGAATCTCCCATCTATAAACAGACCCCCCATCCTTCTAATTCCTGCCCTTTGCCATCTCCGGAACCCACCATCCAGCCTACCCGGTACAAACCGGATTATTATAAATTGGGGTCCAAACCGATGCTCCCTCCACTCTCGTATATCTCCTCCACTGCCCCCAGATTCTCAGAGCCGCCACCACCACCGGACTTGTGAAGAATCGGGCCGGCGAGAAAGGCCGAGGTGCCATTATCAATGCTCCCAAACTGGTGTCTTTACATGACGCCACCTCCATCCACTCCCACGCTGACCACGCCCCCACTACCCACTTCCTAATCATGGCTATATTAGCCGCCCAGTAGTAATTACCGAAGTTCGGCAGCGCCAACCCACCCTCCCCCGACTGTGCAACACTTTCTTCACTCGCGGGGTTTTACCCACCCACACAAAGCCTGAAATAACCTTATTCACTCGCTTGAAAAAGGCCCTTGGGACTTCCGATGGCAGCTATGAAGGAGTAAGTCGCACATTTGGTGGCTCCTGCTCTGGACGGACTTTTGGACCTTTCCTCCGTTTTTCTACCAGACTTGAATTGTAAAACGGATGTTAGTGGCAATTGTTTACTGAATTCCCACTTTGGTGCATGGAGAGAAGGGCTAGAACTGTTCATAAGGGCAGAAACAAAAAGGTAGAGAAGGCTTGGGCTGTAACTGCAACAGAAGACAGCATGGCGGATGTTCGGAACTCTGGCTTGTTGACCCAGCAGTCTATGGAGCAGCTGATGCAATTTATTCAGGAGGGCTATGCTATGCAGAAACGGGACTGCTTGGACCCGCTCGATTGAGCGGCTGGAGCACAGATTGAATGCCCAGGATTGGGCGATCCAGAAGGTGGAGAAGGCGCTGGCTGAGTAGGAGGAACATTAGACGGCGGTGGAGCTGGAGGTGGGATTGCTGAGAGACCAGCAGAAGAAGCTCCTGGAGAAGGTGGATGACCTAGAAAATAGGTCCCGCCGGCAGAACCTAAAGGTTGTCGGGCTCCCGGAGGGGTCCGAAGGAGCGGATGCTGGGGTGTACATCGCAGACATGTTTGTGAAGCTGCTGGGGGATGGGGAATTTTCCCGGCCCTTGGAGGTGGATAGGGCTCACAGAGCACTCACGAGGAAGCCGCGAATGGAAGACCCCCCCAAGGTGGTGAGATTCCACAGGTTCTCGGATAAGGAGCCCATTCCACAGTGGGCCAAGCAGACACGGAGCTGGAAATGCGACAATAGCATCCTGCGGGGTTACCAGGACCTGAATGTAGAGGTGGCCAGGGGGAGAGCAAGCTTCAACCAGATCAGGTCGATCCTTTTTAAGGAAAAGATGAAGTTTGAACTGTTATACCCAGCCCGTCTCTGGGTCACGCATGAGGATCAGCACTTCGACTGAGGACGCGTTGGACTATGCGAAAAAGAAAGGGCTGGTGATGGATTGAGAACTTTTGAACTTGGCTGCAACATTCATGTTTTTGTTTTTTCTTTTTGTTTCCCTGATTTTGTAAAAAGTTCCCCATTTTGTGTTTCGTGGAAGTTGTTTGTGATGTCATTTGCATTGATTTAGAACCAGCGGTAGAGCTGAGCGAGTTAAGGTTTTCATTTGCACTGCTGGGGGTTGGAGGTGTGCTTGTTTTGATCTTGGTGTTTTTCTGTTGGGCAATTGTGTGGGGATTGTTTGATGTTGGAGTTTGCTTGTATGAGCGGGGGGGGGGGGGGGGGGGGGGGGGGGGAACAATAGGTGGGAGACTATCTGGCGCCGGGGATGGGGGCCACCAAACTAGCTCGGTGAGCTAGCTCTCGGAAGCGCAGTGGGGGTGTGCACATGTTTGGTTTTAGTAAAGGGGTTGAGCTACAGGGTGCTGTTACTAGGGGGGGAGGGGGGGGGGTGAATGTTCTGCTGACAAGGGAGGGACTTGGGCTGAGGGACAGTGAGGAGGTTGGGGGCGGGGGCTGCCTGGGGATGGACCGGTGGAGGTGCGGAGCACGGGCCTAAAAAAGGGGATGGCTGATCGGGGGTGGGGGGGGGGGGGGGGGGGCAGGCAATGAGCCCCCCAACTAGGCTGATCACCTGGAATATTCAAGGGTTAAATGCGCCGGTCAAAAGGGCACGTGTGTTCGCGCATCTTTGGGGATTGTAGGCGGACATGGTAATGTTGCAGGAGACGCACCTTAGAGTTACGGACCAGGTGAGACTGAGGAAAGGCTGGGTCAGTCAGATCTTTCACTCGGGACTAGATTCAAAGACTAGAGGGGTCGCGATCCCGATCAATAAGCAGGTGGTGTTTGAGGCGGGTAGATAGTCTCGGAGGTGGGAGGTCGGTACATTATGGTCAGTGGGAAACTGGAGGGGGTGCAGGTGGTATTGGTAAATGTGTATGTGCCAAATTGGGATGACGTGGAGTTTATAAAGAGGATGCTGGGGAAGATACCGGACCTGGACTCGCACAGGTTGGTCATGGGAGGGGACTTCAATACAGTTATGGACCCTGGCTTGGACCGGTCAAGCTTGAAAACGGGCAGCAATGGCAAAGGAACTAAAAGGGTTCATGGAGCAGATGGAGGGGTGGATCCATGGAGATTTATGTAGCCGAGGGTGAAGGAGTTCTCCTTCTACTCACATGCATACAGTGTATTCCCGGATTGATTTCTTTATTTTGAGCAGGGCCTTGCTGGCTGGGGTGGTGGACACGGGGTACTCGGCGATTACAATCTCAGACCATGCTCCGCACTAGGTTGACCTGCAGGTTAGTAAAGACAGTAATCACGCCAGCACTGGAGGTTGGATGTGGGACTTTTGGCTGACGAAGGGTGTGCGCGCGGCTGAGGAAGTGTATTCAGAGCTACCTGCAGGTCAATGACACGGGGGAAATTTCAGCAGCAGTGGTCTGGGAAGCACTGAAGGCGGTGGTTGGGGGGAAGCTGATCTCGATCCGCGCCCATAGGGAGAAAGTGGACAGGGCGGAGATGGCCGACTGGTAAAGGAGTTACTACAGATCGATAGGAGGTATGCAGAGACCCCAGAGGCAGGGCTTTTAAGGGAACGGCGGAGGTTACAAGCGGAGTTTAGCTTGCTGACCACAGGGAAGGCGGTGGAGCAGCTGAGAAAGGCGAGGGGGGTGATCTATGAACATGGAGAGAAGGCCAGCAGAATGCCTGCACAGCAGCTTAGGAAGCGGGGTGCAGCTAGGGAGATAGGGAAAGTAAAGTTGGGAACCTGGTTGGCGATTCAGCAGGGGTGAATAAGGCGTTTAGGGATTTCTACGGTAGGCTGTACAGGTCGGAACTACCTACAGGGCTGGAGGGGCTGAATTTCCCAAAGGTGGAAGGGGAGTGGGTAGAAGGGTTGGGGGCCCGAATCAGGCTGGAGCAGATAGTGGAGAGTTTGAAGGCCATGCAGGCGGGTAAGGCCCCTGGTCCAGGCGATTACCTAATGGAGTTTTATATAAAAGTTCTCAGGGATCTTGGGGCCGGTGTAGTTGAGGATGTTCAATGAGGCAAGGGAAAGAGGGGTATTGCCCCCGATGATGTCTCAGGCAACAATTTTGCTGATTCTTAAGCGGGACAAGAACCCGGAGCTGTGTGGGTCCTACAGGCTCATCTCCCTGTTGAATGTTGACGCCAAGTTGCTTGCCAAACTTTTGTCCTCCAGGATCGAGGATTGTGTTCCGGATGTTATTGGGGAGGACCAGACAGTGTTTGTTAAGGGCAGCTGTTTAGTGTGATCACAATGCCCCCGGAAGGTAGGTAGTGGAGGTAGTGATCACAGTGGATGCAGAAAAAGCTTTTGATCGGGTAGAATGGGATTATCTGTGAAGATACTGGGACAGTTCAGATTCAGGCGGGGCTTTATTGACTGGGTCAGGTTGCTGTACCAGGCTCCTGTGGCAAGTGTACGGACGAACAGGACGACTTCGGACTATTTTAGACTGCACTGGGGGACGAGACAGGGATGCCCCCTCTCCCCGCTGTTGTTTGCGCTGGCTATAGAGCAGTTGGCAATTGCTCTGAGAGCCTCGAATGGACTGGCCAGGGGGCTGGGGGGAGCACAGGGTTTTGCTCTATGCGGATGACCTGCTTCTGTACGTTTCTGACCCAATAGAGGGGATGGAAGAAATCATGAGGACTCCAGGGGAATTTGGCCGGTTTTCGGGGTATAAGATTAATATGGGAAAGTGTGAGATGTTTGTGGTCCAGGCGAGGGGACAGGAGAGGCGACTGGGAGAGCTGCCATTTAGATTAGTAAAGGGAAGCTTTAGGTACCGAGGCATTCAAATGGTGCAGGAATGGGACCGGCTGCATGAATTGAATCTGGCCCGACTGGTGGACCAAATGAAGGACGATTTTCGGAGGTGGAACGTGCTTCCGTTGTCTTTGGCTGGGAGGGTGCAAACGGTGAAGATGACGGTCCTCCCGAGATTCCTATTTGTATTTCAGTGTCTCTCCATCTTTATTCCGCGGTCCTTTTTTTAAATCAATGTTTTTAATTGGATTTTTGAACAGAGTATATTTTGGCGTTATGTACACAGGGTATGATGTAAGTAGGCATCCGTTTGTGCCAGCGAGGCACTTCCGGAGGGCTATCCTCGAGTGGGTCTGGTGCCGGTGTTGCCCCTCGCTTCTCCCGGTCAGGTTTTGCCGCCGTTGTCTTCTCGTGCACGCTGCCACCCCACCCCTCCGTGGTTCGCCTTTCCTTCCTCTAGAATGAGTTGTCCAGGCCCCCCCCCCCCCCCCCCCCCCCCCCCCCCCCCGCCCTCTCCCGTTCTATCTCCCCCTCTCATGCTTTGGCTGCTTTCCCCTGATTCTTGGCTACCTGGGTATTCTTCTGCTTGTTCGTTGGCCACAAACAATTCCCGGAACAATTGGGTGAATGGCCCCCACGTTCTGTGGAAGCATCGTCTGACCCTCTGATGGCGAATTTAATTTTCTCCATTTGGAGAGATTCCGCGAGGTCGGACAGCCAGTCTGCAGCTTTAGGTGATGCTGCTGAGTTCCAGCCGAACAGGATTCTACACCGGCGATCCCTCCTCCCCAGAAATAGCTTGGGCTGGTCTGAAACCCCGAAGACCGCCACTTTCGGGCATGGCTCCACCCTCACCCCCACCACTTTGAACATTGCCTTAAAGAAGGCAGTGGGGCAAGACCAGAACATGTGGGCGTGGTTGGCCGGACCTCCTTGGCACCGTTCACATGTATCCTCCACCTCCGGGAAGAACCTACTAATACGGGATCTTGTTCAGTGGACTCTATGTACCACTTTTAGCTGCGTCAGGCTGAGCCTTGCGCAGGTGGAGGTGGAGTTGACCATATGCAGTGCTTCGCTCCAGAGTCCCCACCCTGTCTCGATCCCCAGGTCCTCCTCCTATTTCATAGAACATAGAACATTACAGCGCAGTACAGGCCCTTCGGCCCTTGATGTTGCACCGACCTGTGAAACCCCTCTAATTCCCATCTACACTATTCCCTTATCATCCATATGTCTATCCAATGACCATTTGAATGCCCTTAGTGTTGGTGAGTCCACTACTGTTGCAGGCAGGGTATTCCACACCCTTACTACTCTCTGAGTAAAGAACCTACTGTTGTAGTTAATATTCTTCCCGCTTCTGGACTGTGATAGAAAGATTCAACAACGCTCGTTAATAAAACAAAACAAAGCTTTATTTGCGATGGCTGAAACTTGGAGTCGGAGAGCAGTCAAATACAAACTGCTGGATCCTTCCTAAGTCTGCGCTGTTACAGAGAAATAGGACAATATTTATACAGTATATGAATCAAGATTACGTGAATACAGCTTTGTCAGGAATTTGATCAGAAGTAAAACATAAGCAATATCATAAAACTGGCGTCACCTTGCTGACCTTTGAGGACTCGGGGTCTCATATCATTATCTTGTCTTTTGATCGCATGTTTAAGAAACGGAGCAGACTTGTTTAAGTATCGTAAGAGATGAGTTCTGGCCTATCTTGTCATATTTAGACTGCTTTGGGATGTGACGAGTTAGTTTTATCAAGTTTACAGAGCCAGCCAGTTTTCGGGACAACTTGACCTTTTCTGCTTTCAATGCAGGATTTAGGTTATGAGAGCTTGGCTTTTCTTACATTGTACCAAAAGTTAACCGGTTTTCCCAGAATGCCATTAGTTACTTCGTACACCATCACACTACCTCTGACATCTGTCCTGTATATATCTCCCCTCAATTTAAAGCTATGTCCCCTCGTGCTAGACATCACCATCCAAGGAAAAAGGCTCTCATTGTCCACCCTATCTAATCCTCTGATCGTCTAGTATCTTCTTGTTGCATCCAGTACGGTGTCGGCCTTTCTACCAGTCGGTCATACATGTCGCTACAGTTTCCTCTCTCTAATATGCTTGCGTCCAGTAACTCTTCCAGTAATGTCTGTCGTGGCGGTTGTGGGTAAGTCCTTGTCTCCTTTATTGGAGGTTTCTGAGCTGCAGGTACCTTAGCTCGTTCCCCCTGGCCAGCTGGAATTTCTCCATCAGTTCGTCCGGTGTCGCGACCCTGCCGTCGGTGTATAGGTCCCTGACTGTCGGTGTCCACTCGTCCTGTCTCTACCTTTTGAAGATGGCGTCAGTCAGTGCTGGTGTGAACCTATGGTTGTTGCAGATGGGAGCCTTGTCCGACATTTTGGTCAGGCCAAATTGCTGCCGTAGCTGGTTCCAGGACTGGAAGGTGGCTATCACCACCGGGCTGCTGGAGTGTTTTTTGGGTGGGGATGGGAGTGCCGCCGTACTGAAGGCCCGGAGGGAGGTCCCCATTCAGGAGGCCTCTTCTGCGCGCACCCACTCGGCTTCTGGCTCCTTGATCCATCCCCTTATTCGCTCGGCCGTCGCCGCCCAGTGGTAGAATTGTAGGTTTGGGAGGGCTAGCCCTCCCCTTGATTTTGTTTTTTGTAGAACCTTTATTGGGATCCTCGCATTCTGTACCGCACCCCCCCCCCCCCCCCCCCCCCCCCCCATATGAAAGCCATGATCAGTTTGTCTGATGCTTTGAAAAAGGCCTTGTGGATGTAGATCGGGATGGATCTGAATAGGAAGAGGTACCTGGGCAAAACGTTCATTTTGATCATCTGGACTCTCCCCGCAAGGGTGAGTGGCAGTGTGTTCCATCTTTGCAGGTCCTTTTTTACTTCCTCCGTCAGGCTGGTGAGGTTCCATTTGTGGATCTCTTTCCGGTCGTGGGCTATTTGGATCCCCAGGTAGTGAAATTTGAGTCGGGCTTGTTTAAACGGCAGTCCCGTTCGTGCTGTCCCACCTACTTGTGGGTGGACCGGGAAGATCTCGCTTTTGCTCATGTTGTGTCTGTAGCCCAAGAAGGCGGCAAGCTCTTTCAGGAGCGCAATGATTCCGTCCATGCTTCTTTGTGGGCCCGAAATGTAGAGGAGCAGGTCATCTGCATAGAGTGAGACTCTGTGCTCTCTGCCACCCCTTCAGATCCCCCTCCAGCCTTTTGCTGCTCTGAGCGCAATTGCCAGTGGCTCGATCGCTAGGGCGAACAGCAGCGGGAACAGTGGGCACCCTTGTCTGGTGCCCCTGTGCAGCTGGAAGTATCGGGAGTTGGTGTTATTTGTCTGTATACTTGCCAGGGGAATGTTTTATAGGAGTTTTACCCAGGAGATGAATCCTGTTCCAAGCCCGAACCGCTCCAGTACCTCTCTGAGGTATTTCCATTCGACCCTGTCGAAGGCCTTTTCTGCGTCTCGGGAGATGATCACCTCTGGTGTTCTCTCCCCGGAGGGGGTCATTATCACGTTCAGCAGGCGCCTGATGTTGGAGGTCAGCTGTCTACCTTTGACAAAGTCCGCCTGGTTTTCTGCTACCACCTCTGGCATGCAGTCTTCCAGCCTTTTGGCTAGAATCTTGGCCAGTATTTTGGCGTCTGCGTTCAGCAGTGAGATGGGTCTGTATGACCCACATTCCGTTGGGTCTTTATCTTTCTTAGGTATCAGCGAGATTGAGGCCTGTGCTAGCGTGGGTGGCAGTGTGCCCTTGGCCAGTGAGTCTGTGAATATCTCCCGCAGGTGCGGGGCCAGTGCTGTCGCGAATCCATCCGGTCCCGGTGCCTTCCCCGCCTGCATGGAGCGAATGCTGTCCATGATCTCTCTCAGTGCTAGTGGCCCCGTTTTCTGCCCTCCCCCACGACTGGTATGTCCAGTCCATCAAGGAACCGTTTCATCCCAGACTCCTCCCTTGGGGGTCTGAGGTTTACAGCCCTTGGTAAAAGGCCCTGAATGCCTTGTTGATCTTTTCTGGCTCTGTTTGTAATGCGCCTCTAGTATTCCTGATCTGTGCAATTTCTTTGGTGGCTGTCTGCTTTCTCAGCTGGTGTGCCAGCAGGCTGGCTTTGTCTCCGTGTTCGTATAGGGTCCCACGTGCTTGGTGGAATTGAAGCACTGCTTTCCTGGTGGAGCGCCGATCAAAGTTCCTTTGTAACTCTTTCCTCTCCACCAGGAGCTCTACGGTCGGGGCCTCAGAGTATCTACTGTCTACCTCCAGTATGGAGTCGACCAGCTGCTGCCTAGCCCTTTCCTCCCTATCTCTTCACGCTTTGAAAGTGATGATTTCCCCTCTTAGTACGTACTTCCCAGAACGTGGAGGGTGAGACCTCCCTGTTCTGATTGTTCTCTGCTATGGCCCACGATAGGGCAGCACGAGGGCAGCACGGTAGCATGGTGGTTAGCATAAATGCTTCACAGCTCCAGGGTCCCAGGTTCGATTCCCGGCTGGGTCACTGTCTGTGCGGAGTCTGCACGTCCTCCCCGTGTGTGCGTGGATTTCCTCCGGGTGCTCCGGTTTCCTCCCACAGTCCAAAGATGTGCGGGTTAGGTGGATTGGCCATGCTAAATTGCCCGTAGTGTCCTAAAAAGTTTTTAGGAATCAGGTTTTGCAATGACATGCAAAGGATGTTTTCTCATCCTTATACACGCTTCCTTTTTCCTCTTGACAAGACGTTCAACCTCTTTTGTGAACCATGGTTCCCTCTCACGGCCATTTCCTCCCTGCCTGACACGGACATACCTATCAAGGACACGCTGTATTTGTTCCTTGAACAAGCTCCACTTTTCATTTATGCCTTTCCCTGACAGCTTCTGTTCCCATCTTATGCTCCCTAATTCTTGCCTAATCGCATCACAATTACCCCTCCCTCAATTATAAACCTTGCCCTGCCGTATGGCCCTATCCCTCTCCATTGCAATAGTGAAAGTCACCGAATTGTGGTCACTATCTCCAAAGTGCTCTCCCACAAACAAATCTAACACTTGGCCCGGTTCATTACCCAGTACAAAATCCAATGTGGCCCCACCTCTTGTCGGCCTATCTGCATATTGTGTCAGGAAACCCTCCTGCACACACTGTACAAAAACTGCCCCATCCAAACTGTTCGACCTATAGAGGTTCCAATCAATATTTGGAAAGTTAAAGTCACCCATGACAACTACCCTGTGACCTCCACACCTATCCATAATCTGTTTTGCAATTTCTTCCTCCACATCTCTATTACTATTTGGGGGCCTATAGAAAACTCCTAACAATGTGACCTCTCCTTTCCTATTTCTAACTTCAGCCCATATTACCTCAGTAGGCAGATCCCCTTCGAACTGCCTTTCTGCAGCCGTTAAACTATCCTTGATTAACAATGCTACTCCTCCACCTCTTTTACCACCTTCTCTGTTCTTACTGAAACATCTATATCTCATAACTTCCAACAACCATTCCTGTCCCTGTTCTAACCATGTCTCCGTAATGCCCACAACATTGTAGTCCCAAGTACCAATCCACGCTCCAAGTTCACATACCTTATTCCGGATGCTCCTTGCATTGTAGTAGACACACTTCAAACCACCTTCCTCTCTGCCGGTACACTCCTGTGACCTTGATACCCTCCTCAGTTGCTCACTACTCTCAACATTGGCTTCTGGACTACAGTTGTTTTCCCATCCCCCTGACAAATTAGTTTAAACCCCCTCTGGTTCCCTCCCAGGATATTGGTGCCCCTCTGGTTCAGGTGCAAACCGTCCTGTCTGTACAGGTCCCACCTTCCCCAGGATGCGCTCCAATTATCCATGTAACTGAAACCCTCCCTCCTACACCATCCCTGCAACCACGTGTTTGTCTGCACTCTCTCCCTGTTCCTCAACTCGCCAGCACGTGGCACTGGCCACAAACCAGAGATGACAACATGGTTTGTCCTGGCTCTCAGCTTCCTAAATTCCTGTTTTAAATCCCCATCCCTTCTCTTACCTATGTAGTTGGTACCGATGTGTACCACGACTTGTGACTGTTCCCCCTCCCACTTAAGGATTTTTAAAACATGGTCCGAGACGTCACGGACCCTGGCACCCAGGAGGCAACAAACCACCTGTGAGTCTCTTTCGTTGCCACAGAACCGTCTGTCTGTCCCTCTAACTATCGAGTCCCCAATAACTAATGCTCTCCTGCTCTCCCTCCTTCCGTTCTGAGCCACAGGGACGGACTCAGTGCTGGAGACTCGTTCACCGTGGCTTGCGTCTGGTAAATTGACCCCCTCAACAGTATCCAAAGCGGTATACTTGTTTCTGAGGGGAGCAACCACAGAGGATCCCTGCACTGACTGCTTCCTCCCAGACCCTCTCACTGTCACCAATCTATCTTGATTCTTATCAGATTCTTATTCTTGTGATTTTTATCAATGACTTGGAGGAGGGGGCTGAAGGGTGGGTCAGTAAATTTTGCTGATGACACCAAGATTGGTGGAGTAGTGGATGAGGTGGAGGGCTGTTGTAGGCTGCAAAGAGACATTGATAGGATGCAGAGCTGGGCCACAAAATGGCAGATGGAGTTTAACCCTGATAAGTGCGAGGTGATTCATTTTGGTAGGAAAAATTTGAATACGGATTACAGGGTCAATGGCAGGGTTCTGAGGAATGTGGAGGAACAGAGAGATCTTGGGGTTCATGTCCACAGCTCTCTGGAAGTTGCCACTCAAGTGGATAGAGCTGTGAAGAAGGCCTTTAGTGTGTTAGCGTTTATTAACAGGGGGCTTGCGTTTAAGAGCCACAGGGTTATGCTGCAACTGTACATGACCCTGGTGAGACCACATTTGGAGTATTGTGCAGTTCTGGTCCCCTCACTATAGGAAGGATGTGGAAGCATTGGAAAGGGTGCAAAGGAGATTTAACAGGAAATATTAATAAAAATAAAAGGTTAAAGATCTTTGATGCACTGGGATGATTTCTGGTACAGTGTCTTTCTGAAGTTCTGCTTTCATTTTGGTGGTACTTGAGATGGTTTTCTCTGGCAAGATGGTCTACCATCTCTGCAGACTCAGCATCATTCTAAGTTCACAGCAAAGGATGTGCCGGGCACACTGCTTTCAGAACAATAAAGCGTTTCTTTCACTTCAGCGAACAGGAGAGAGAGAGAGAGCGTTCCTTTCACTTCCAAGGTCTAAACACCTCTGCCCAATTCACTTGGAGAACAGTATATAGGAGGGTAGAGAATATACTGTACAGATAATATATAAGTTAGGCATACATATAGGTAATAGTATATAGGAGAATAGAGTAAATACTGCAGATGGAGCAGTATATGTGAGGGTAGAAAATATATGGTACAGAGAACAGTATATAGATGGGTAAAGGATACGCCTCAGAGAACAGTATATTGGGGGGCAGAAGATTTAATTTGTGGAGAACAGTACATAGGGCAGAGCATTCAGTGTGCAGAAATTTGTGTTGTAAATACTTTGTAATATTTTGTAAGATGTGCTGTTAAAACAGTATGCATGAGAGTAGAGATTGATCTAATCAACTGCAGGAACACTGCCTACCGCTTTGTGATGAAGTGTGACATACCATTTTCTGACAATAGACATTCAGCTATGTTCTGAAATATCAATAACATGTCCCCCTTTCTTTTTTTCAGATTGCTCGCAAAGAAAACAGATTTATTCTGACCTGTGGCTTACCCTACCAGACGGTAAGTGCTCATATTATCACACTACAGGGTGGCGCAGTGGTTAGCACTGCTACCTCACGGTGCCGAGGATCCAAAACATACAGCAAGAGGTCATCGGCATAGAGCGACACCCGATGCTCCCTCTGTCCTCTCATTATCCTCTGCCACTCTGCCGACCCCCTGAGAGCCATCGCCAATGGCTCTATGGCCAGCGCAAACAGCAGCGACGAGAGCGGGCACCCCTGCCTCGTACCCCTGTGTAAGTCAAAGCTTCGTGAGCTCTATCATTCGTCCTCACCCTCGCTCTTGGTGCCACATACACCAACCGCACCATGCGACAAATCTCGGCCCAAACCCAAACCTTCCCAAAACTTCGAACAAGTACCGCCACTCCACCCAATCAAATGCTTTCTCCGCGTCCATGGACACCACCACCTCCGGTACCAGAGCTCTTGACGGATTCATCACCACATTCAACAGCCGTCTTATATTACTCGTGAGCTGCCTGCCCTTCACGAAGCCTGTTTGATCTTCTGCAACCACCCCCGGGACACAATCCTCCATCCTCCCCGCCAACAACTTAGCCAATACTTTCACATCCGTGTTCAATAGTGATATAGGTCTATACGACCCACATTCCACCAGATCCTTCCCTTTTTTGGGGATTAGTGTGATTACTGCCGGCTTCATCGCCTCCGGCAACTCCCCCTTCTCCAGTGCTTCATTAAACGCTCCCAACAGATGTGGTGCCAGGTCCACTGCAAATTCCTCATTAAATTCTGCCGGGTACCCATCCGGCTCAAGGGCCTTCCCCGACTTCATACCCCTGTTACTATCCAGCACCTCCCTCAGCCCCAGGGGCTCCTCCAACGCCTGCCTCTTTGCTTCCTCCACCTGGGGAAATTGCAGCTCGTCCAGAAACCACCCCATGTCCCCTAATTTATTTTCAAAAATACAATGGTTGTGTTTTCTGGGCAGTGGATAGCATATGGCAGCATATGGTTGGCAGGCAGTGTGCATGCAGTACACAGTCAATATGCAGCAGCAGGCATTGTGCCATCAAGGCAGTGCATGCATCCTGTGTGCACTCTGTGATCAGCACATGGTATGTGGTTACAATGGGTATATGGGGCAATATCGCTGCAGACTCGATGGCCCAAATGGTCGCCTTCTGCACTGTAAGAATTCTATGGTAACGTGCGGTCAGTGGACAGTATGCATGCATAATTACTGTGTGGGAAGGTTGTGGTTTCAGAGTACGATTATGGTTTCAAACAGCTGTCATCAGAAATGGAGTTTTGATTGAGGTCTGAGATGAAGTCTGGTTTTGCAACATAAACATAACATAAACAAATGACAAAAAGGAATCAGGAATCACCCAGTCACCATTGACACATAATCAGTCGCCCCCCTCCCAAACCCCCACCCCCCACCCCCTAATATTCAATGTAATCCAATTCTTGAAAGTGCATAATGAATAACGCCCATGAATTGTAGAACCCCTCTGTCCTTCCCCTCAGTTCAAATTTGACCTTTTCGAGAGTTAAGAATTCCAGCAGGTCCCCACACCAGGGCACGGGGTAGAGAGGCTGCTCTCAATTCCAACAGGATCCGCCTTCGGGTGATCAACGAGTTGAAGGCTACAACATTTGCCTCTGCACCCGTTTCCAACCCCGGCTGGTCCGACATATCGAATATGGCCTCCCGAGGGCCCAGGTCCAGTTTCACGTGCACCTCTTTAGAGATTACCCGAAACACTCCTTCCAGTAATTTTGGACAGAATCAAAACATATGAACGTGGTTTGCGGGGCCCCCCCACAACGCTCATACACATCTTCTACCCCCTCAAAGAGCCGGCTCATCTTCGCCCTTGTGAGGTGTGCTCTATATACCACCTTCAGCTGTGTCAGCCCCAACCTCGCGCACGAGGTGGAGGCGTTCACCCTCCGGAGCACCTCACACCAGACCCCCTCCTCCATATCCTCTCCCAACTCTTCCTCCCACTTTGATTTGATCCCTTCCAGTGGTGCCTTCTCCTCTTCCAAAATAGCTCCGTAAACCGCTGACACAACCCCCTTCTCCTGTTCCCTTGTCGTCAGCATCTGTGGAGGCAATGTCCAGCGGTGCCTTCTCCTCTTCCAAAGCTCAGTGGGCTAGACGACTGGTTTGTGATGCAGAACAAGGCCAGCAACGCGGGTTCAATTCCCGTATCAGCTGAGAATTCTGAATTCTCCCTACGTGTACCCGAACAGGCGCCAGAACGTGGTGACGAGGGGCTTTTCACAGTAATTTCATTGCCGTGTTAATGTAAGCCTACTTGTGACAATAAAAAGATTATTATTATTAAATAGCACGTAAACCGCCGACACTACCCCCTTCTCCTGTCTCCCAGTCGTCAGCACTCCTCCAGCAATGTAGAGGCCGGCTCTACCAGGAAGCTCTCTATCTCCTTTCTGGCAAAGTCTCGTACATGCATGTATCTAAATATTTCCTCCAGCTCCAGCCCATACTTCTGTCCCAGCTCCTTCAATCCTGCAAACCAACCCTCAAGAAACAAATCCTTTAGTGTCCTAATTCCTTTCTCCTCCCATCTCTGAAAATTTCCATCCCACTGCCCTGGCTTAACTGTATGGTTTCCCTGAATCGGCATTTCCCTTGACTCTGCCCCCAACCCGAAATGCTGGCGAAACTGCCTCCAAATTCTCAAGGAAGCTATGACTACTGGACTCCCTGAGTATTTCCCCGGGGCCGTCAGGAGCGGCCTATTGCTAACGCCTTCAATCCCGACCCCCTACACAAATTCTCCTCCATTCTGCCCCACTGAGAATCAACCCCTCTGACCCAGATCCATACCTTCTCCACATTTGCCGCCCAATAATAATACATCAGGTTCGGATGACCCAAACCCCCTGCCGGCCTTCCTCTCTATAGTAGCACCTTTCTAATTCTGGCCACCTTCCCTCTCCATATGAACGAGGTAATCATCCCTTCAATCTCTCAAAAAAATGCCTTTGGCAGGAAAATCGGCAGGCATTGGAAAATAAACAGAAATCGAGGCAACACATTTTTGAAGAATAAAGGGATTAAGGGTTATGGTGTTAAGGCCGGAAAGTGGAGCTGAGTCCACAAAAAATCAGCCATTATCTCATTGAATGGCGGAGCAGGCTCGAGGGGCCAGATGGCCTACTCCTGCTCCTAGTTCTTATGTTATTTTAACCGCCTGTACCCGAGCCACCAGTGACAGAGGGAGATCACCCCACCTTGTCAGATCAGCTTTCACCCACCCCACCGAACTGGAAATGTTGTACCTATGGAACCCCCTCCCAATCCCGAGCAACCCGATATCTAAAGTGAGTCCCTGCCCTACGGAATGGCAGCCCCCCCACCCCCGGCCGAGACACCACAAAATATTCACTGTTGTCTGGATTTAATTTGTACCCGAGAAAGACCGAAACACCCGAAGCAGCTCCAGTATTTCTCCTATTCACACACTCAATTCCGACACGTATAACAAGTCATCAACATACAAGGACTTGGATTTGGTTTTGGGTAATGAACCAGGCCAGGTGTTAGATCTGGAGGTAGGTGAGCACTTTGGAAACAGTGACCACAATTCGGTGACCTTTACGTTAGTGATGGAAAGGGATAAGTATACCCCGCAGGGCAAGAGTTATAGCTGGGGGAAGGGCAATTATGATGCCATTAGACATGACTTAGGATGCGTAGGTTGGAGAAGTAGGCTGCAAGGGTTGGGCACACTGGATATGTGGAGCTTGTTCAAGGAACAGCTATTGCATGTTCTTGATAAGTACGTACCAGTCAGGCAGGGAGGAAGGGGTCGAGCGAGGGAACCAGGGTTTACCAAAGAAGTGGAATCTCTTGTTAAGAGGAAGAAGGAGGCCTATGTGAAGATAGAACATAGAACAGTACAGCACAGAACAGGCCCTTCAGCCCTCAATGTTGTGCCGAGCCATGATCACCCTACTCAAACCCACGTATCCACCCTATACCCGTAACCCAACAACCCCCCCCCCATTAACCTTGATGAGGTGTGAAGTTTCAGTTGGGGCGCTTGATAGTTACAAGGAAGCGAGGAAGGATCTAAAGAGAGAGCTAAGACGAGCAAGGAGGGGACATGAGAAGTCTTTGGCAGGTAGGATCAAGGAAAACCCAAAAGCTTTCTATAGGTATGTCAGGAATAAAAGAATGACTAGGGTAAGAGTAGGGCCAGTCAGGGACAGTGGTGGGAAGTTGTGTGTGGAGGCTGAGGAGATAAGCGAGATACTAAATGAATACTTTTCGTCAGTATTCACTCAGGAAAAAGATAATGTTGTGGAGGAGAATGCTGAGACCCAGGCTATTAGAATAGATGGCATTGAGGTGCGTAGGGAAGAAGTGTTGGCAATTCTGGACAAGGTGAAAATAGATAAGTCCCCGGGGCCTGATGGGATTTATCATAGAATTCTCTGGGAAGCCAGGGAAGAGATTGCTGAGCCTTTGGCTTTGATTTTTATGTCATCATTGGCTACAGGAATAGTGCCAGAGGACTGAAGGATAGCAAATGTGGTCCCTGTGTTCAAGAAGGGGAGTAGAGATAACCCCGGTAACTATAGGCCGGTGAGCCTCACGTCTGTTGTGGGTAAAGTCTTGGAGAAGATTATAAGAGATACGATTTATAATCATCTAGATAGGAATAATATGATTAGGGATAGTCAGCATGGTTTTGTGAAGGGTAGGTCATGCCTCACAAACCTTATCGAGTTCTTTGAGAAGGTGACTGAACAGGTAGACGAGGGTAGAGCAGTTGATGTGGTGTATATGGATTTCAGTAAAGCGTTTGATAAGGTTCCCCACGGTCGTCTATTGCAGAAAATACGGAGGTTGGGGATTGAAGGTGATTTAGAGATGTGGATCAGAAATTGGCTAGTTGAAAGAAGTCAGAGGGTGGTGGTTGATGGCAAATGTTCAGAATGGAGTTCAGTTACGAGTGGCATACCACAAGGATCTGTTCTGGGGCCGTTGCTGTTTGTCATTTTTATAAATGACCTAGAGGAGGGCACAGAAGTTTGGGTGAGTAAATTTGCAGATGACACTAAAGTCGGTGGAGTTGTAGACAGTGTGGAAGGATGTTGCAGGTTACAGAGGGACATAGATAAGCTGCAGAGCTGGGCTGAGAGGTGGCAAATGGAGTTTAATGTAGAGAAGTGTGAGGTGATTCACTTTGGAAAGAATAACAGGAATGCAGAATATTTGGCTAATGGTAAAATTCTTAGCAGTGTGGATGAGCAGAGGGATCTCGGTGTCCATGTACATAGATCCCTGAGAGTTGCCATCCAGGTTGATAGGGCTGTGAAGAAGGCCTATGGTGTGTTGGCCTTTATTGGTAGAGGGATTGAGTTCCGGAGCCATTAGGTCATGTTGCAGCTGTACAAAACTCTGGTACGGCCGCATTTGGAGTATTGCGTACAGTTCTGGTCGCCTCATTATAGGAAGGACGTGGAAGTTTTGGAACGGGTGCAGAGGAGATTTACCAGGATGTTGCCTGGTATGGAGGGTAAATCTTATCAGGAAAGGCTGATGGACTTGAGGTTGTTTTCGTTAGAGAGAAGAAGGTTAAGAGGTGACTTAATAGAGGCATACAAAATGATCAGAGGGTTAGATAGGGTGGACAGTGAGAGCCTTCTCCCGAGGATGGAGGTGGCTAGCACGAGGGGACATAGCCTTAAATTGAGGGGTAATAGATATAGGACAGACGTCAGAGGTAGGTTTTTTACGCAAAGAGTGGTGAGGCCGTGGAATGCCCTACCTGCAACAGTAGTGAACTCGCCAACATTGAGGGCATTTAAAAGTTTATTGGATAAGCATATGGATGATAATGGCATAGTGTAGGTTAGATGGCCTTTAGTTTTTGACTTCCCATGTCGGTGCAACATCGTGGGCCGAAGGGCCTGTACTGCGCTGTATCGTTCTATGTTCTATGTTCTAAGGACACCCTATGCTCTATTCCCCCCCCCCACATTATCCCTTTCCATACCCCCGAACTTCTTAACACGATGACCAACGGCTCAATCGCGAGTGCAAACAACAGCGGGGACATAGGACATCTCTGACTATTCCCATGGGGGAGAGAAAAGTATTCCGAGCTGATGCTATTTGTGCGGACACTCGCCCATGGCTCCTTAAACAGTAGCTTTACTCAGTCCACAAATCATGGTCCAATCCCAAACCGTTCCAGAACTGCCATCAAGTACATAGATACATACATAGTAGGTAGGAGCAGGAGGAGGCCTTTTGTCCCTTCGAGCCTGCTCCGCCATTCATCACGATCATGACTGATTAATAAGGGGATCGGGTTATGGGGAGAAGGCAGGAGACTGGAGATGAGAAAATATCAGCCATGATTGAATGGCGGAGCAAACTCGATGGGCCAAGTGACCTAATTCTGCTCCTATGTCTTATGGTCTTATTGTCATCCAACTCAATAGCCTAATCCTGCTTTCTCCCCATAGCCTTTGATCCCATTCTCCCCGTCCTATATCCAGCCACTTCTTGAATATATTCACAGGTTTAGCATCAAAACATGTAAAAAATCAAAACAGTCTTGGACAGTTGCTGATGTTCTTATCTTCTCTTCAGCTGCGTTCTCAGGTTGGGGAAAACCGCTGTCTCTCTCTGAATTGCTCCGAGAAAGCTAAGGACCAGGCAGTTACTGTGCTGAAACACTTCAATGTGCGAGTCACTCCAAAAGACATCTTCAGCCGCTGTCAGGTAGGGGAGAATGTCCAGGTCTCAAAATGATCTCCTTCACTGAACCATCTTTTAACCAAGCTTGAGCAGTAAGAGAGGGTGAGAGTGTTCTTGTATATTATCCAAGAAACTAGCATCAGTTACAGTGGAAGCACAGACTCACTATATCCTGAGAAGATCGATGAACCTCTCGAATTTCTTCGGTGTAAGTTCTGGTTGCACAGGGTCCCCCTGCCGCAGGGTCCCCCTGCCGCAGGGTCCCCCTGCCGCAGGGTCCCCCTGCCGCAGGCATTGCCTGTTGAAGTGCATATTGCAAGAACAGACTGCCCATGATTACTGTCATGATTACAAGTAATGACTGAACAAACCATTGTGGCCAAATATGGTATTCCAACCTGTCTCTCCCTGTCTCTCCACAATATAAGACTGGGGGAAGGAGCATTGGCTGAATTAGAATCACAAGCTGTGCAAGACGGGACATTTTTGGCAACATCACTGGGAGCACCGAGGGGTGAGGTAACATGGTGGTTGTGGTACTGTACTAGACTCGTAATCCAGATGTTACAGCCACCCTGTTATATTATGATGCCTAGACTAATGATCCAGAGACATTTGTTCAAATATCACCATGGCCACTGGGGAATTGAAATTAAATTACTTTGGAATTAAAAAGTTGGAAGCAGTAATGAGAACCATGAACTGTCTGCAATGTTGTAAAAACCATCAGGTTCACTCATGTCCTTACCTAGATATGCCCCCAGACTAATCTCAATGTGGCTAACTCTTAACTGCTCTCTGAAATGGCC
Source organism: Scyliorhinus canicula (assembly GCF_902713615.1). Taxonomy (NCBI): domain Eukaryota; kingdom Metazoa; phylum Chordata; class Chondrichthyes; order Carcharhiniformes; family Scyliorhinidae; genus Scyliorhinus; species Scyliorhinus canicula. The sequence goes on along the minus strand of NC_052166.1, from coordinate 13,409,868 downwards.
GAGCACGCTACTCAGTTGTATTCAATAAGGCCGCTCTCTACCACTTTCTCAAGGCATTTAGGGATGGGCAATAAATACTGGCCTAGCCAACGTGAATGAGTAAAAAAAGGTTGATACATACAGTGATCTTTTTGATGTGTTTTGAACTTGGTTTGTGCGTTTCATTAGTTATTGTTGGTTGAATAGTTTATTGAGGGGAACTGTTGTTGTGCATGATGTCACTGTTACAGCCACCCTGTTATATTATGATGCTGTCATTACTGTCGGAGGCTTCCCCTGGGACAGAGTTAGTTATTATCTTGTGATAAGTCTGATCTGTTCTTTCATAGTGAGAACAGCTTTTAGCTGTCTCTTTCTCAATATTGAAGTAATATTCTGCTGCAGGGTTTAGCGCCAAAGTTAATAGTGATTGTAAAGGACAGCTGAGTTGGGCAATAATTCATCTTTCTCTGTTAACTAATGAAGGTGTCAATTGAAGATATTCCACCGCTGTTGAAGTAATTATTCTCACAGGATGAAAAGTTAAGTTGAACCCACTACTAATTAAAAATATGTTTTATCTCCTCAAATTTACTGAAGGTCCCGGCATCCACCGCACTCTGGGTTATAGTACCTTTTATCCCGTATCCAAATCATTTTTTAAATAGGAATTTAGAGTACCTAATTTTTTTTCCCAATTAAGGGACAATTTAGCATGGCCAATCCACTTCGCCTGCAAGTCTTTTGGGTTGTGGGGATGAGACCCACGCAAACATGGGGAGAATGTGCAAAATCCACCCGGCAGTGACCCAGGGCCAGGATCCTCAGTGCTAGGAGGCAGCAGCGCTAACCACTGCGCCACTGTGCTGCTCATCCTGCAACCAAATCATTTATGGGTAGCATTGTGGATAGCACAATCGCTTCACAGCTCCAAGGTCCCAGGTTCGATTCCGGCTTGGGTCACTGTCTGTGCGGAGTCTGCACATCCTCCCAGTGTGTGCGTGGGTTTCCTCCGGGTGCTCCGGTTTCCTCCCACAGTCCAAAGATGTGCAGGTTAGGTGGATTAGCCATGATAAATTGCCCTTAGTGTCCAAAATTGCCCTTAGTGTTGGGTGGGGTTACTGGGTTATGGGGATAGGGTGGAGTTGTTGACCTTGGGTAGGGTGCTCTTTCCAAGAGCTGGTGCAGACTCGATGGGCTGAATGGCCTCCTTCTGCACTGTAAATTCTATGAAATAGCTATTGTAAATAGTTGGAGCCTGAGGAACGAACCCTGTGGAACCCCACTAGTTACATCTTGCCAATTCGAAAAAGACCCATTTATCCTGACTCTCTGCCTCCTGTTGGTAAGCCAGTCTTCTATATAAGCTAATAAATTACCCATATCCCATGTGATCTAACCTTGTGTGTTAACCTCTTGTACGGCGCCTTATGAAATGCCTTCTGAAAGTTCAGAAGTAGGACATTTACAGGATCTTCATTATCTACTTTACTTGCTACATCTTCAAAGATTAGCCGAACATGATTTACCCTTCATAAAACCATACTGACTCTGATGAATTGTGTTTTGACTTTGCAAATATCCTATTATTACTTCCTTCTGACAATTTCCCAACAAATGTTAAACTAATTGGTCTTTAGTTTCCTACTTTCTGTCTCCCTCTCTTTTTGAGTAAGGGTGTTACATTGGCATATTTCCAATCCACTGGAACTTTTCCCGCATGCAGGGATCCCCTATGACCACCGCCACTTTCTTTAATGCTCCAGGGCAGGCATTTTCAAAGTGGGGGTCATGACCTGTGGGTGGGTCATGGGCGGGCGTCAGGAGGGTCGCGGAGCCGTCCTGTCCCAGCATTCCCAATTATGGGAATTCACGCGCAACAGCCGCAGCACCCGGCTTTTAACAATGCCGGCTGCGAGCGGCTTTGAAAATGACGGCTGCAGCCACCTAGAAAATGCGGATGCACTGTGCATCCGTGCCCACTCATCAGTGCGCATGCGGCCTGGGAGTGTTGGGACCTGAACCTGGGGTCAGAGTGATCGCGACATGGTGGCTAACTGTGTGGTGATCACCGATGATGTGCAAGGCTATATTCCCAGAGACTGCTTCACAGAGTTACTTCACAGCCCGAGGGTCCCAGGTTAGATTTCCCCGCTGGGTCACTGTCTGTGCGGAGTCTGCATGTTCTCCCGTGTCTGCGTGGGTTTCCTCCGGGTGCTCTGGTTTCCACCCACAGTCCAAAGATGTGTGGGTTAGGTGGATTGGCCATGCTAAATTGCCCCTTAGTGTCCAAAAAAAAGTGGGGGTGACGGGGTAGGGTAGATACGTGGGCTTCAGTAGGGTGCTCTTTGTAAGGGCAGGTACAGATTCGATGGGCTGAATGACCTTCTGCACTGTAAATTCTGTGATTCTATGACCTCAATCGGATTTGCATTCCTAAACATTACTCAAATGATCTGGAGAGAGTATATATTCCTCATGGTTTAATCATGGACAGAACTGGACGTTTGGCAAGGGATATAATGAAAGCTATGGGAAATCATCACATCTCACCCTCTGTGTACTGAAAGGTTTTTTGCTGACCTTTTAGGCTACATTAAAGCATTGAATCGAAACAGTGACCAGTGAATCCCAATAATGGTGGACTTCATCCACTTGAAGAGTTACTGTAATGATCAATCAACAGGAGTTTGCGAACTGAGGTACGAAATCCACGCTTTCCTGCTTGAGAAACTGTCCTCTCCGTCTGGTTCGTTTGCTGATGAAACTTGGATGCTAACTATGTCTTGCCTCTAGTCCTGTGAACCTGATTGGATTGAGATCCTGAGGACCACGCAGGCTCACCTGTCGCATTAAAGGCAAGAGAAAATGGTGGGTCACGAATCGGCCGGTGTGGGTCGCGAAGGTTGGCAGGCATAGGTCCTGAAGGTTGGCCGGTTGGTGAAAATGGGTGCCCGAGAAAAAAGGGCACTCTGGGTCCAATTAAGAGAAGATTCATTGGTACAGACTCCCTGGGTATGGACTTTCTGGGTACACTGGGGAGCAGACTCACTGCGTATGGACTCTCCGGGTACATTGGGGAGCAGACTCCCTGTGTACGGACTCTCTGGGTACATTGGGGAGCAGTCTCCCTGGGTATGGACTCTCTGGGTACATTGGGGAGCAGACTCCCTGTGTACGGACTCTCTGGGTACATTGGAGAGCAGACTCCCCATGTACGGACTCTCTGGGTACATTGGGGAGCAGACCCCCTGGTTACGGACCCTCTGGGTACGGACTCTGGGTACATTGGGGAGCAGACTCCCTGCGTACGGACTCTGGGTACATTGGGGAGCAGACTCCCTGCGTACGGACTCTCTGGGTACATTGGGGAGCAGACTCTCTGGGTACATTGGGGAGCAGACTCCCTGGGTACTGACTCTCTGGGTATATTGGGGAGCAGACTCCCTGTGTACGGACTCTCTGGGTACATTGGGGAGCAGACTCCCTGCGTACGGACTCTGTGGGTACATTGGGGAGCAGACTCACTGGGTACGGATTCTCTGGGTACATTGGGGAGCAGACTCCCTGTGTACGGACTCTCTGTGCACATTGGGGAGCAGACTCCCTGTGTACGGACTCTCTGGGTACATTGGGGAGCAGACCCCCTGGGTACGGACCCTCTGGGTACGGACTCTGGGTACATTGGGGAGCAGACTCCCTATGTACGGACTCTCTGGGTATATTGGGGAGCAGACTCTCTAGGTACGGACTCTGTGGGTACATTGGGGAGCAGACTCCCTGTGTACGGACTCTCTGGGTACATTGGGGAGCAGACTCACTGGGAACGGACTCTCTGGGTACATTGGGGAGCAGACTCCCTGTGTACGGACTTTCTGGGTACATTGGGGAGCAGACCCTGTGTACGGATTCTCTGGGTACATTGGGGAGCAGACTCCCTGTGTACGGACTCTCTGGGTACATTGGGGAGCAGACTCACTGGGAACGGACTTTCTGGGTACATTGGGGAGCAGACCCTGTGTACGGATTCTCTGGGTACATTGGGGAGCAGACTCCTTGGGTACGGACTCTCTGGGTACATTGGGGAGCAGACTCCCTGTGTACGGACTCTCTGGGTACATTGGGGAGCAGACTCCCTGGGTACGGACTCTCTGGGTACATTGGGAAGCAGACTCCCTGTGTACGGACTCTCTGGGTACATTGTGGAGCAGACTCCCTGAGTACGGACTCTCTGGGTACATTGGGGAGCAGACTCCGTGGGTACAGACTCTCTGGGGACATTGGGGAGCAGACTCCCTGGATACGGACTCTCTGGGTACATTGGGGAGCAGACTCCCTGTGTACGGACTCTGGGTACATTGGGGAGCAGACTCCCTGGGTACGGACTCTGTGGGTACATTGGGGAGCAGACTCCCTGGGTACGGACTCTCTGGGTACATTGGGGAGCAGACTCCCTGCGTACGGATTCTCTGGGTACATTGGGGAGCAGACTCCCTGGGTACGGACTCTCTGGGTACATTGGGGAGCAGACTCCCTGGGTACGGACTCTCTGGGTACAGTGAACAAAGAACCAATGGGAACCAGACTCCCTGCGTACGAACTCTCTGGGTACATTGGGGAGCAGACTCCCTGCGTGCGGACTCTCTGGTACATTGGGGAGCAGACTCCCTGGGTACGGACTCTCTGGGTATATTGGGGATCAGACTCCCTGGGTACGGACTCTGGGTACATTGGTGAGCAGACTTCCTATGTACGGACTCTCTGGGTACATTGGGGAGCAGACTCCCTGGGTACGGACTCTCTGGGTACATTGGGGAGCAGACTCCCTGGGTACGGACTCTCTGGGTACATTGGGGAGCAGACTCCTTGGGTACGGACTCTGTGTACATTGGGGAGCAGACTCCCTGGGTACGGACTCTCAGGGTACATTGGGGAGCAGACTCCCTGTGTACGGACTCTGTGGGTACATTGGGGAGCAGACTCCCTGTGTACGGACTCTCTGGGTACATTGGGGAGCAGACTCCCTGGGTACGGACTCTGCGGGTACATTGGGGAGCAGACTCCCTGGGTACGGACTCTCTGGGTACATTGGGGAGCAGACTCCCTGTGTATGGACTCTGTGGGTACATTGGGGAGCAGACTCCCTGGGTACGGACTCTGTGGGTACATTGGGGAGCAGACTCCCTGGGTACGGACTCTCTGGGTACATTGGGGAGCAGACTCCCTGTGTATGGACTCTGTGGGTACATTGGGGAGCAGACTCCCTGGGTACGGACTCTGTGGGTACATTGGAGAGCAGACTCCCTGGGTACGGACTCTCTGGGTACATTGGGGAGCAGACTCCCTGGGTACGGACTCTGTGGGTACATTGGGGAGCAGACTCCCTGTGTACGGACTCTGTGGGTACATTGGGGAGCAGACTCCCTGGGTACGGACTCTGTGGGTATGTTCAGGGTTTCACGGGAGCGTCCTTTCAGAAATGTTTTTGTTTTATCACGTGGCTTCAGTGATGTCATTTTGTGGGTGGAGCTGAGTTGTGGCTCTGGAAGTTTTTACTTTCGCTTTGAGTATGGACTGGTTTGAACTGTGCAGGTTGAAAGAAGTGTTTCTCTATCTTCATTTTAAAAGCTGTTTCCAGGCTACTTGATAACTGCAAAGAGATGATTGCTTTCTGGAAGGAATTCAGACCTGCAGTTTGAGAATCACTAACAAGTCTTATACCAGTAAGAAGGTTGTGTGCTGGGCCACACCTTTGAAAAGGGGTTTCTGGTTTTAAGCGCCCAAGAAGTCTGTTGAATAACCTGAAAGGCAGGCTCCTGTGCTCATTGTTACCAAAGTCAGTCAGCAGTTGTAGGTCAGGGGAACTCCATGATATACTTTGGTGTTTTCACAACCTGGCCAATAACAGGGGACAGATTCCCTGGGTACTAAACCCAACAATCCCCTCCCCCAGGAAAGTGCTCTTACAATGGAAATGAGTCGTTCCCACTCCAAAATTGATTGGGGAGTAAATAGTGAGGAGGATAGCTGTAGATTACAGGAGGATATCAATGGATTGTAGGCAAGAACAGTGACAAATGGAATTCAACCCAGTAAAGTGTGAAGCGATGCACTAGGTATGGGCTAACAAGGCAAAGGATTACACTCTGAATGGCAGGATCATGGAAAGTACTGAAGATCAGAGTGACCTTGGAGTGTATTTCCACGTATCCCTGAAGGTGGCAGGACATGTAGTGAGGTGGTTAAGAAGGCAAATGGGATACTAGCCTTCATCAGCTGAAGTGTAGAATAAATGAGCAGGGAGGTGATGCTGGAATTGTATAAAATGCTGGTTAGGCCACAACTGGAGTACTGTGTGCAGTTCTGGTCACCACGTTATAGGAAGGATGTGATTGCAGTGGAGAGGATGCAGAGGAGATTCACCAGGATGCTGCTGGGCAGGAGGGTCTGAGCTATGAGGAAAGATTGGAAAGCTAAGGCTGTTTTCATTGGAGCAGCAAATGTTGAGAGGGGACCTGATAGAAGTTGATAAGGTTATGAAGGGCATAATTTCGGTGGACAGGAAGGAACTTTTTCCATTGGCAGAGGTGCCAATAACCAGGGGGCATTGATTTAAGCTTTGACAAAGAGTCATCCAGGCTCGAAACGTTAGCTCCCTTCTCTCTCCACAAATGCTGTCAGATCTGCTGAGATTGTGCAGCATTTTCTGTTTTTGTGGCATAGATTTAAGGTAAGAGGGAGAAGGCTAAGAAGGGATGGGAGGAGAAACCTATTCACCCATAAGGTGGTGGGAGTCTGGAACTCGCTGCCAGAAAAAATGTGGTTGATTCAGAAACTTTCAAAACCTTTAAGAGGTATTTCGATATTCACTTGCGCTATCATCCAGGGCTATGGGCACTGTTATATTACTTGAAGTAATATGTGTTACTCATTTGTTTATGCCGGGAAGTTCTTACTTTGATGATGATGAATACTCAAAGTCGCCCAGTAATAACAAATAATTTATTGAGTAACTAATCAATTAATTTGTGAGTTCGATTCTTCAGTACTTTTACTAGCAGTTAACTTAAACGAGATAGAATTTGATTAACTATGAATATTATTCCTTCACTCTGAGCTAACTCTACACTTCTGTTCTCTAGTCACAACACACCCGAAGAGAGTGGGAAAAACAGATTGAGCTTATACCCCTGTTTATATCCCCTGTTCGTGTTGCCCTCTTGTGATCATCTGACTGTACTGACTACATATTAACCCTTTATGTAAATACATATACAGAGATCACTACAGGCTCTGGAAAATGGAATTAGTGTAGTCAGATGGGCACAGTGGCCCCCTTCTGTGCTGTAAATGTCCACAAATCTATGAAATGCATCAGTGAACTTCTGTCACACAACTTCTGCCCTTATTTCCTCCTCCTTGTCCACCCCCCCCCCCCCCTCCACCCCCAGACACACCACAAGGCCAGGAAAATTCAGCTCCTGCATGGCTACTGGATTAATGCTGGCAGCTTCCTGTTTTTTTGCATTATACTATATTGAAGTAAAATATTCTGAAAATGTATTTCATATCTTATCAAAATATGGTTTAATTAAATAAATGGATGTAGTGATCGTCCTATCCCTGATTTGTTTTGCTGCACTTCCTATCTGTATATTGAATGACTATTGATTGACAGTTTAATCTGATATTTCTATGGGTTCTGAATAGTTTTGTCCAGGGTCCCAGAATAAGATGGAATCAGATCAGTGACACCAGATGGTGTTAGATAAGAGTGTCTGTGGGAACCATGTGGAGGGAAATTCAAGGTAACTTGGTGTTAACTGGAAATCTCCACATACTGTTTGCACCCTGTCAGGCCTCTCCCCGGCCTAGTTCTCACAAGAACCCAGGCAGCACAGTCTAGTTCCCACAGCTCTTCAGGTTTCCTGCCAAGAATTTAGTGTCTTAAGAAAGCCACTGGAGCATGAAGGTCACTGTGAGAAAATCTAAGGCCGCGACGATTGCTTTCATTGAGTTTGACATCGTACTGTGAGGGTTTAGATAGAGACTCACCAGCATGTCAAATTGTGTGAAATGCAGGGGTATGCCATTCGGATTGATCAGCTGAATCTCGAATAGTAATTTCAGCTGATGGTTGGACATTTTCACTGTTACATTCTCTTTGTCATATTCTTCCTATGTTGGACATCCTTGTTCTGGAGATCCTGACCTTCCCTAAAAATCAGGTCCATTCTCCAATTTCCTTAGTGGTCTGCTGGCCAGACCATGCACAGGGACAAAGGGGTCGAGCTTGTCTGTCAGTGACATCAGTACAATTCAGGCACATGCAGCTAAACCTGCACAAAATATGTAATGTGTCAGTGCAGTGTGTTTTCTATGATTATTAATGCTGGTTCAAACTTCAGTTTATCTGGATCAGACTCCAATGACAAAACTGACCAAGGTCACAGGACTGGAGATCCTTACTAAAAATACTTATTTTTGCTGAATGGTGATTTTCATAAATTAATCTATCAGGTTCTGTCCTTGACAATGAACATAAAATAAACATTTACATTCTGTTAAGCTGCCTAATTATACTGGTTCATGAAAGATGTTATGATTGTAATTATGTCAGTGAACTCTCCCAGCCAGAGCAAATTCAAGCACATTTTGGACACAAACCACTTTGGCAGCAATTTCCTGTTAGCATCCAAAGTGGAAAGTGTTTTCCACCTTTGCTCAGTGATCAGTGTTGTTGTGTGGTATTGGGGGTGATCATTGCATGAACCACAATTCTGATAAAGGAAAAGAACTTGCATTTACATAGTACCCTTCACAACCAGGTTAGTCTGAAGCTCTTCAACAGCCAGTGTAATCACTATTGTAACCTAAGGAAATGCTCCATTCTGATTGGAGTTGAGGTCATCAATTGGGCTGGTTGAAAGGTTAGGTTTATGGTATTGGATTAGGATTAGATTAGATGGGTTTAGAGTTGTGCGTTGATTTGCGATTCTGGTTATTGCAGGTTAAGATTGGGGTTGGTTTAGACAGGGTTACGAAAATAAAATACTGCAGATTCTGGAAATCTGGAATAAAAGCAGGAAATGCTAAAAATGTTCCGCAGATGGGGCAGCATCAAACAAAAGGCCATCGACCTGAAACATTTGGTGATGCATTTTGGAAGATCAAATTGAAGAGCGGACTATATGGTCAATGGAAGGGTCCTGGGGAAATTTGATGTACAGAGAGATCTGAGAGTTCAGGTCCATTGTACCCTGAAGGTGGCAACGCAGGTTGATAGAGTGGTCAAGAAGGCATAAGAACATAAGAATTAGGAGCAGGAGTAGGCCATCTGGCCCCTCGAGCCTGCTCCGCCATTCAATGAGATCATGGCTGATCTTTTGTGGACTCAGCTCCACATACAGCATGCTTGCCTTCATCGGAAGGGGTATTGAGTACAAGAGTCGGCAGGTCATGTTACAGTTGTATAGGACTTTGGTTAGGCCACATTTGGAATACTGCGTGCAGTTTTGGTCACCACATTACCAGAAGCATGTGGATGCTTTGGAGAGGGTGCAGAGGAGGTTCACCAGGATGTTGCCTGGTATGGAGGGGGCTAGCTAGGAAGAAAGGTTGAGTAGATTAGGATTGTTTTCATTGGAAAGATGGAGGTTGAGGGGGGACCTGATTGAGGTCTACAAAATTATGAGAGGTATAGACAGGGTGGATAGCAACAAGCTTTTTCCAAGAGTGGGGGTGTCAGTTACAAGGGGTCATGATTTCAAAGTGAGAGGGGGAAAGTTTAAGGGAGATGTGCGTGGAAAGTTTTTAACGCAGAGGGTGGTGGGTGCCTGGAACACTTTACCAGCGGAGGTGGTAGAGGCGGACACGATACCATCATTTAAGAGGCAGACGGGTATATGAACGGGCGGGAACAGAGGGAAGTAGACCTTGGAAAATAGGAGACAGGTTTAGATAAACGATCTGGATTGGCGCAGGCTGGGAGGGCCGAAGGGCCTGTTCCTGTGCTGTTATTTTCTTTGTTCTTTGTTATTACCTCAGTTTCTCTCTCCACAGGTGTTGTCAGACCTGCTGTACTGCCATCATTTTCATAGAAACATATAAAATAGAAGGCCATTCGGCCCTTCGAGCCTGCACCACCATTCATGTGATCATGCAAATTCAGTATCCTACTCCCGCTTTATCTCCACATCCCTTAATCCCTTTAGCCGCAAGGGCCACGTCCATCTCCCTCTTGAATATATCCACCGAACTAGCCCCAACAGCTTCTCTGGTAGAAAATTCCACAAGTTCATCACTCGGAGAAGAAGTTCTTCATTATCTCAGTCCTGAATGGCTTACCCCTTATTCTTAGGCTGTGACCCCCTAGTTCTGGACGGCTTCCCGCATCTACCCTGTCCAGTCCCATCAGGATTGTATATGTTTCTATGAGATCTCCTCTCATTCTTCTAAACTCCAGTGAGTACAAGCCTAGTAAATCACGTCTTTCTTCATATGTCAGTGCTGCCATCCTGGGAGTTAGTCTGGTGAACCTTCGCTGGACACCCTCAATAGCAAGAATGTCCTTCCTTAAACTAGGAGACCAAAACTGCACACAATGCTCAAGGTGCAACCTCGCCAGGGCCCTGAATTACTGCAGCAATTTGACCAGGTTAACTTTAAGATATGGGTTACGGTACGCAAGGTTACAGTTTGAAGTTGATGTTGGGTAAGGTTAGGAACAGAGGAATATCTCGGATCATGAAACACAACTTAAATCTGTTCAAAACCAGAATGCAATGACCCTCGATTTACTTTCTTACCAATTATCTGTCAAAGTCACTTTCAAAATGACAGTAATTAATCTCAATAAACTTCCTCAGCAGCAATTCCAAACATACAATAAAATAGAAGCAGGAGGAGGCCATTCGTCCCTTCGAGCCTGCTCCGCCATTCATTATGATCATTGCTGATCATCAGGTTCAATACCCTGATCCCACCTTCCCCCTCATATCCCTTGATTCCTTTAGCCCCAAGAGCTATGTCTAATTCCTTCTTGAAATTATACACCGTTAATGTATCTACTTCCACAACCTCCCCTGGCAGCGCATTCCAGGCACTCATTGCCCTCTGTGTAAAAAGCCTGTCTCACACATCTCCTCTAAACATTGCCCCGCCGACCTTAAATCTATGTTCCCCAGTGACTGACCCTTCCTGTGAAAGAGTGCTTGCCCATTCACTCTATTCATGCCCCTCATAATCTTGTGGACCTCTATCAGGTCACCCTCAACCTTCGTGGTTCTAATGGAAAGAGTCCAGGTCTATTCAGCCTCTCCACATAGCTAACACTCTCCAGACCAGGCAACATCCTGGTAAACCTCCTCTGCACCCTCTCCAAAGCCTCCACATCCTTCTGGTAGTGTGGCGACCAGAATTGTGCGCATTATTCCAAATGTGGCATTACCAAGGTTCTATACAACTGTAGCATGACTTACCAGTTTTTATACTCTTAAGCCCTGTCCAATGAAGCCAAGCATTGTGTATGCTTTCTTGACTACCTGTCCATGTGTGTTGCCACTTTCAAACATCTATGGATCTGTCAGCCCAGATCTCTATGGCTTTCTATAATCCTCAACATTTTGCCATTTACTGTATATTTCCCCTCGCTGTTAGACCTGCAAAAATGCATTACCTCACATTTGTCCGGATTAAATTTCATTTACCATTTCTCTGCCTCCAACCTATAAATGTCCTACTGTAAACTCTGACAATCCTCAACACTATCTGCCACTCCACCAACCTTGGCGTCATCCGCGAACTTACTAATCAGACCAGCTACATTTTCCTCCAAATCGTTTATGTATACTACAAACAAGAGGCCCCAACACCGAACACCACTAATCATAACCTTCCAGTCAGAAAAATACCCTTCTACTGCTGCCCTCTGCCTTCTGTGACCGAGCCAGCTCTATATCCATCTTACCACATCACCTCTGATCCCATGTGACTTTACATTTTGAAGCAAAGGGTATGCTCTACGGTTGCAAACATAATAAATCGTTGGCGCAGTGGTTAGCACTGCTGCTTACAGCGCTGAGGACCCGGGCCTGATCCCGGACCCGGGTCACTGTCTGTGTGGAGTTTGCACATTTGTCCCGTGTATGTGTGGTTTCGCCCCCACAACCCAAAGATGTGCAGGTTGGGTAGATTGGCCTCACTAAATTGCCCCTCAATTGGGAAAAAAAATAATTGAGTACTCTAAATTTATTTAAAAAAACAAAATGAGTGCCTCTGGATACCAGCGATCTAAGAATTTTTTTTACCATTAGTAAAATTTTGTAAACCTGTAACTTAAGGAGGAACCAATAGCAATCTCACATAATGTTGAAGTGCAGTTGTAAGCTCTACTTACATTAAAGCAGTGGGTACAATTACTATATTAACCATTTCTACTCCTTTGGTGTGATAGCCTGTCAAACATATTGATCCTTTCTGATTTAAAAGTAGTTGGGAGGTTTATATGGAGAGGATTTTGATTTCTGTTGTAATTGGGTTGATACCAACTTGAGAATGTGTTCAGTGGGTAGCCTGCAGACCTCCACGACTGAACCCTTTTTAAAAAAATAGACCCAACACTTGGTTTCCCCGCATGTGTTAGCTCCCTCACGATTTTGGAAAGAACGGGTGACACTCTGAAAATATACCATTCTGCTGTTTCTGAAGTGTTAAAAGGGGCAGACAAAAAGGGAATACCTTTCCCTGAGTGAGTAGGGATTGCAATACATACTCAACATTTGGAAACATTGAAATCTTTGGCATACACCTTGGACATATAAAGAAAAGTGTTATCATTTAACTTCTTGTGAGCCTTTGTGAAATGGCTGAAGTCTGTTAAATTGAAAAGGTACCCAAGAATCAAAATGGCAACAAACATTTTGCCACAATGAGCTCTTTTAACATGTGAGGCATATAGAATGACAAAGGCAGCAGATAGCTGGGAATATCACTACCTGGAGTTTCCCCTACAAGTCAATGGCAGCACGGTAGCACAGTAGTTAGCACTGTGGCTTCACAGCGCCAGGGTGCCAGGTTCAATTCCCTACTGGTCACTGCCTGTGCGGAGTCTGCACGTTCTCCCCGTGTCTGCGTGGGTTTCCTCCGGGTGCTCCGGTTTCCTCCCACAGCCCAAAGATGTGCAGGCTGATTGGATTGGCCATGATAAAATTGCCCTTAGTGTCCAAAAAGGTTAGGAGGGGTTATGGGGATAGGGTGGAAGTGAGGGCTTAAGTGGGTCGGTGCAGACTCGATGGGCCGAATGGCCTCCTTCTGCACTGTATGTTCTATCTATGGAAGTCACTCAATACCCTGACTTGGAAATATATCCCCTATCCTTCACTGTCGCTGAGGCAAAGTCTTGGAACTCCCTCCTAACAGCACAGTGGGTGTACTGTTATGGGCCAGGGTTTGGAGAATCCCAAAGTGTATCATGGAGTTCACCTGACCCACAACTTTTAATAGATTGTGGTATGGGGAGCACACGGCTCACTCTACAGGTATGGTACAGCAGAAAATGGTCCAGTGGTTTTTAAAACAAAACAATGTTTATTCTATGAACTCAAGTTAACCTTTTTAAAACAAACAGTGAATATCTTAGCAACCAGTAAATCAAATATACCCCCAAAGAATACAACACTAAGTAACCCGTATGTCCTCCTTTTACACCCAAACGACTTAACAAATTTTCAAACAGGAACACATTTGGTTTACATTTAATACTGAGACCATTTTAGAATTCTGAGTTCACCCAAATGATCCATAGATGGTCTTTTGATGGCAGAGATCACAGCAGTGCAGCTCACTTTTAACTTCAGATTCAGCTCACTGAAAAACACAGACACACCCAAGCTCTTTCAAACTGAAACTAAAAAAGCAGAAGTAGAGCTCAGCTCCACCACACTCTGACATCACTGCAGTAACATGAGCAGCTCCATTTCTTAAAGGTGCATTTCTTAAACACCCATTTCTTAAAGGGTACTCTCACATGACTGCGGTGGTTCAAGAAGGCAGCTCACCAGCACCCTCTGAAATGCTACTAGTGATGGGCAATAAATGCTGGCCAGGCCAGCAACACCCACATGCTGTAACTTAATTTTTCAAAAATTCAATTTAAGTAGGGCATTATCCATGGCGCTCATACCTTTTCATATATTTTGTCCTGGAGCCGAAAGTGGATAGATCGAACCCCAGAGCAGAGGCCGGGTTGGAGGTTTGACTCAGGGTTGTTGGCAGATGGAGGTTTTTATGATAAGGTGCGGTTGGCGATTCGGGATTATGTGGAGTTCAATCAGAATGGGGAGGTGTCAGCGGGCATTCTTTGGGAAGCACTGAAGGCAGTGGTCCGGGGAGAATTTATCTTACTAATGGTTCGTGCGAATAAGGAAAGGTGGGCGGAACTTGACTAGTGAGTGAGATAGTGGAGGTGGACAGGGAATATTCGCGGGTGCCCACCATGGAGGGATTGGCGAGGAGCAAAAAGTTGCAGGGGCAATTTGACAGGCTGACAACGGGGAGGGCAGTAGGGCAAGAGAGGTGCAATACGAGTATGGGGAGAAGGCGAGCCACATGCTGGCACATCAGCTGCGGAGGCAGGCACGTCCAGGGAAATATTGAAGATCCGGACTGGGGCTGCGGATATGGTGTCAGAGCCAGGGAAAATAAATGAGACATTTAGAGAGTATTACCAGAGACTTTATGAGGCAGACCCAGGAGGAGAGGAGGGGGACATGGGGTGGTTTCTGGAAGAGCTGGAATATCCCCAGGTGGAGGAAGCAAAGAGGCAGGCGTTGAAGGAGCCTCTGGGGCTGAGGGAGGTGCTGGATAGTATCAGGGGTATGAAGTTGGGGAGGCCCCTGGGCCGGATGGGTACCCGACAGAATTTTATAAGGAATTTGCGGCGGACCTGACACAACATCTGTTGGGAGCGTTTAATGAAGCACTGGAGAAGGGGGAGTTGCTGGAGACAAAGCAGGCAGTAATCACACTTATCCCAAAAAAAGGGAAGGATCTGGTGGAATGTGGTTCGTATAGACCCATATCTCTAGTGAACGTGGATGTGAAAGTATTGGCTAAGTTGTTGGCAGGGAGGATTGAGGATTGTGCTGCAGAAGATCAAAACAGGCTTCATGAAGGGCAGGCAGCTGGCGAGTAATATAAGACGGCTGTTGAATGTGATGATGAATCTGTCGAGAGCTCTGGTACCGGAGGTGGTGGTGTCCATGGACGCGGAAAAAGCATTTGATTGGGTGGAGTCGGTACTTGTTCGAAGTTTTGGGAAGGTTTGGGCCGAGATTTGTGGCATGGGTGTGGTTGCTGTATGTGGCTCCAAGAGCGAGGGTGAGGACGAATGATATGAGCTCACGAAGCTTTGACTTACACAGGGGTACGAGGCAGGGGTGCCCGCTGTCGCTGCTGCTGTTTGCGCTGGCCATAGAGCCATTGGCGATGGTTCTCAGGGGGTCGGCAGAGTGGCAGGGGATAATGAGGGGACAGAAGGAGCATCGGGTGTCGCTGACCTCCTGCTGTATGTTTCAGATCCGTTGGAGAGTATGGGAAGGATTATGGGCCTGTTGGGGAGGTTTGGAGGGTTCTCGGGATGCAAGCTGAATGAAGGGAAAAGCGAGGTATTCCCGGTGAATGAGCTGGCACAGCGGGCTAATTTAGGGGGGAGGCCATTTGCGGTAGTGAGGGATAGGTTTAGGTACTTGGGGATTCAGGTAGCGAGGGAATGGACGGGGCTCCATAAGTGGAACTTAACAAAGCTGGTGGAGGAGGTCAGGGAGGATCTTAAGAGGTGGGATACACTGCACTTAACGTTAGCAGGGAGGGTCCAAGTGGTGAAATTATTACGCCGAGGTTCTTGTTTATCTTTCAGGCTCTCCCGATCTTTATACCAAAGGCCTTTTTTTGGAAAGTGGACACAATCATCTCTGACTTTGTATGGGCGGGGAAGGTGCTGACGGTGGGGAGGACGCAGGGGCAGAGGCAGCATGGGGGGTTGGCGTTGCCAAACTTGCTTCATTATTATTGGGCGGCGAATGTGGACAAGGTGCGGCGGTGGTGGGAAGGAGAAGGGCTAGAGTGGGTTAGGATGGAGGAGGAATCTTGTAAGGGGTCTAATTTGAGGGCTATGGTGACAGAAGCATTGCCAATGGCTCCGAGTAACTATTCAGGGAGCCCAGTGGTGCAGTCCACGGTGAAGATATGGAAGGCATTTTAGAGTGGAAGGGATGTCGGTGCTAACGCCGCTGTGCGAGAATCATGGGTTTGAGCCGGAGGGGGATGAATAGTGCATACAGGAGGTGGAGGGAAGTGGGGCTGGTCAAGATGAGGGATTTGTATTTGGAGGAAGGGTTCGCTAGTCTGGAGGAGCTAAGGGAGAGGGTAGCGCTGCCGAGGGGCAGTGAGTTCAGGTATCTACAGGTTAGGGTCTTTGCACTAAAGGTCTGGAAGGGGTAGATTGCCGGGATACACCCTGCTGGAGCAACTGCTGCTTCGGATGTGGAAGGGAAGAATTGGGGATATATATAAGTGGCTGGGGGAGCAGGGATGCGAGCGGGTGGTGAAGATCAAGGAGAAATGGGAAGCGGAGTTGGGAATGGAAATCAATTGGGGAATATGGAGTGAGGCACTGCAAAGGGTAAACGGGACCTCCTCTTGTGCAAGGATGAGCCTGATACAGTTTAAGGTGGTGCATAGGGTGCATCTGACTCGGGCGAGAATGAGTGGGTTCTTTCAGGGGGTAGCAGATGAATGTGAGAGGTGTGGGCGGGGGCCAGCAAATCATGCGCATATGTTTTAGGGTTGTGAAAAAGTGGGAAGATTCTGGACCCTTTGGTGGCGATATTTGGGGTTTCAGAGAAGCCGGAGCTCATGGAGAGGAGAAAGGCCGATGTCTTGGCCTTCGCCTCTCTGATTGTACGGCGTCAAATTTTGCTGGAGTGGCGGTTGGCATCGCCACAGGGATAGCAGCATGGTTGGGTGACCTGTATGGCTTCCTGCGGTTAGAGAAGATAAAGTATGAATTAAGGGGCT
Source organism: Scyliorhinus canicula (assembly GCF_902713615.1). NCBI lineage: Eukaryota > Metazoa > Chordata > Chondrichthyes > Carcharhiniformes > Scyliorhinidae > Scyliorhinus > Scyliorhinus canicula. Next base: position 13,392,813 of record NC_052166.1, on the reverse strand, counting down.
CAGCAGGGGAGTTTGAGAAAAGGTGGGGGATGTTTGTGACTGTGTTTGAGGAGCTGTTCGCCGCGGGGTGGGGGATGGGGAGGGGGGGTGAAAAAGGAGGAAATTCTGGACAAACTGTATAGTTGATTGTTGGGAAGAATGTTTCCCGGAGTGTTTATTTGCTGTAACCTACTTTGATACAAATGTGAATAAAATGCATTCAAAGAAAAAGAGAAAGGCCATTTGGTTAAGGAATACAAGGGGTAAATAATGGATTTTAGTCCAGATCATTATTCCTCAGCAGGGAAGGAATCATTTTGATGACTAAATGGCACTGAAACCCAGACCCGAACAGGAGGATACAGAGTTAATGATCAGCAAAGTTTCTGTGGGAATCTAATCCACGGAGCACAGCCAGGCTTTTCCCAGAGCATTCTCCATTCTTTTTATAACAGCTGATCCATGGGTCCATTTTTTCCATGAAGGCAGGTCAGCCACTGTTACTCTGTCGCGTATTCTTAAATTGGGAAGAAGTGTATCGGTCAAAGGTCCTGGAATCACCGGAGAAGGAATGAGTTTGCGAAGATCATGAAAACAGGGATATTTTAAGTGACGGCTGAATGCCAACAACATCAAAAACTCCTGGATGAAAGGTGTTGAAGAAATTGTAAGTCAGCACTTTGAGTTTTTGCCAAAGGTCCTTTAATTAAACACCAAGTTCGTGGGGTGACCACAGTCATTCCAAATGTCCCCAGCTTTACAGAGGTAAAGGCAGACAATTTATATGATACAGTAAGCAATATCTAGGACAGAAATATTCTTTAGATTAGCAAGAGACAGAAAACCGAGCAGGCCGAAGTTAGATTTTAATAACAGGCCTAGGGTTCCTTGTGTAAGAAAAATAATAATTGCCTGCTGTCAGCAAAACAATGTGCAGCTGTACATTGTTTACATTGTATGACCTTCTGACTATTTCATACAGAACTCTTGACTGAAATAAGGCTAAATATCCATCATGCTTTGCCAAGTGCCTGTTTCCATGAAATATAGTCAAGCAGCCAACTAAAGTCCCTTCTACAATTCTTGTTGATCTTATGATCAACACATTGTTAGTACATTACAGTGTCCTCAGCAGCAAAGGGTGGGTTATAATGTGAGGGGAATGGACGTATGACAGGCACCTAATTGTTAAGTTGCTGGGACCACGGAGGCAACACTGACGTACTCTTCCCCCATTCCCTGACAACATCCCGAGCAACATTTAAACAGTAACCATACGACAATCAGGATTACAACAGTGATTATAATCAAATCACAATCCTCTGGCCTAATGATACCAACCATCCAAAGCCAAAGTCCCATTCTCCCATCCACATGTAATCGTGTTACCTCTTTACAAATGTGATCCACCAGGTTATCAATTTTCTCTGAGTTATCAGGGATATATGTGCAGCAGTCACTGCCAATCAGGGCACAAGTGCCTCCCTTTTCAGCTACCAAGAAATCAGGGCCATCCTATTCTGCAGGGCAACCGCTCTTGTAGCAACGATCTCAGTTTCTATCTGGTTAACAGCTTCTGCAGTGCCATTAGCTACCTGCTCAAGGATGTCTCGTAATTTTGCGTAGTGCGTATGCATTAGTGGCTATTCCTAATGGTGGTATCTTTATTCTTTAAGAACAGAGAAGATGGTAAAAGAGGGGGGGGTGTGGCATTGTTAATCAAGGAAAGTATTATGGCGGCAGAACGGATGTTTGAGGACTCGTCTACTGAGGTAGTATGGGCTGAGGTTAGGAACAGGAGAGGAGAGGTCACCCTGTTGGGAGTTGTCTATAGACCTCCGAATAGTTCCAGAGATGTAGAGGAAAGGATAGCAAAGATGATTCTCGACAGGAGCGAGAGTAACAGGGTAGTTGTTATGGGGGGCCTTAACTTTCCAAATATTGACTGGAAATACTATAGTTCGAGTACTGTAGATGGGTCAGTTTTTGTGCAGTGTGTGCAGGAGGGTTTTCTGACACAGGCCAACAAGGGGCGATGCCACATTGGATTTGGTACTGGGTAATGAACCCGGCCAGGTGTTAGATTTAGATGTAGGTGAGCACTTTGGTGATAGTGATCACAATTCGGTTATGTTTACTTTAGCGATGGGCAGGGATAGGTATATACCGCAAGGCAAGAATTATAGCTGGGGGAATGGCAATTATGATGCTATTTGGCAAGATTTAGGATGTATAGGATGGGGAAGGGAACTGCAGGGGATGGGTACAATCGAAATGTGGAGCTTTTTCAAGGAACAGCTACTGCGTGTCCTTGATAAGTATGTACCTGTCAGGCAGGGAGGAAGTTGTCGAGCAAGGGAACCGTGGTTTACTAAGGAAGTTGAAGCACTTGTCAAGAGGAAGAAGAAGGCTTATGTTAGGATGAGACATGAAGGCTCAGTTAGGGCACTTGAGAGTTACAAGTTAGCCAGGAAGGACCTAAAGGGAGAGTTAAGAAGAGCGAGGAGAGGACACGAAAAGTCGTTGGCGGATAGGGTCAAGGAAAGCCCTAAGGCTTTCCATAGGTATATCAGGAACAAAAGAATGACTAGAGTAAGATTAGGGCCAATCAAGGATAGTAGTGGAAAGTTGTGTGTGGAATCAGAGGAGATAGGGGAAGCGTTAAATGGATATTTTTCGTCAGTGTTTACACTGGAGAAAGACAATGTTGTCGAGGAGAATACTCAGGTACAGTCGACCAGGCTAGATGGGATTGAGGTTCACAAGGAGGAGGTGTTAGCAGTTTTGGAAAGTGTAAAAATAGATAAGTCCCCTGGGCCAGATGGGATTTATCCTAGGATTCTCTGGGAAGCCAGGGAGGAGATTGCAGAGCCTTTGTCCTTGATCTTTATGTCGTCTTTGTCGACAGGAATAGTGCCGGAAGACTGGAGGATAGCAAATGTTGTCCCCTTGTTCAAGAAGGGGAGTAGAGACAACCCTGGTAATTATAGACCTGTGAGCCTTACTTTGGTTATGGGTAAAATGTTGGAAAAGGTTATAAGAGATAGGCTTTATAATCATCTTGAAAAGAACAAGTTGATTAGCGATACTGAACACGGTTTTGTGAAGGGTAGGTCATGCCTCACAAACCTTATTGAGTTTTTTGAGAAGGTGACCAAACAGGTGGATGAGGGTAAAGTGGTTGAGGTGGTGTATATGGATTTCAGTAAGGCATTTGATAAGGTTCCCCACGGTAGGCTATTGCAGAAAATAAGGAAGTATGGGATTGAAGGTGATTTAGCGGTTTGGATCAGCAATTGGCTAGCTGAAAGAAGACAGAGGGTGGTGGTTGATGGCAAATGTTCATCCTGGAGTTGAGTTACTAGTGGTGTACCGCAACGATCTTGGGGCCACTGCTGTTTGTCATAGCAACCGGCTTTTAGCCAAGAGCGATGCTCCAGTAGGGAGGCTTGCTCCTGTGCCTGTTTTAACTTTGGTTCTGTTATGGTGGACGGAAGTTCAACTGCAGCAGCTTGCAGTTGTGACAATTAGTGGAAATAGTTTGAGAGCTACTTCTTTTGCTATTTTATCAGCAAATCTATTATCACTGGAGACTTCATCGCGTGCAGCAGTGCGTCGCACTTTAAAACAGCTATCTTGCTGGGCAGCTGAACAGCATCTAGTAAATTTAAAACCAATTTAGCATGTTTAATAGGTTGGCCAGAGGAAGTTATGAATCCCCTATTTTTCCATAATTGGCCAAAATCATGTACTACTCCAAAGCGGATCGGGAATCAGTATAATAAATATTGACTGTTTTATTTTAGCTAGAATACATGCTTTAGTCAGGGCAAACTATTTGACGGCCTGAGCAGACGTTCCCGAAGGCAGAGCAAAAGCTTCCACTACCTTGCATGGAGTTACTATTACATAGCCAGCCAGGAGGGTCGTATCATTTGGTCGGTTTGCTGACCCATCGGTTGAAAAGATGATGTCTGGATTTTCTAGTGGGTGACTCAATAAATCAGGTTGAGGGGTTGTGGTGGCTTCAACCAATTGTACACAGTCATGATGAAACAGATGTTCTGCTTCCGAGGGCGCGAGTAAGAGTGTAGCAGGATTGACAGCTGGCGCTCGCTTATAGATAAAGTTGGTCTTCGAGAGAAGGATTACTTCGTATCCAGTAAATTACTTCGAGCCGCAGTAAAATGCTGCATTGCGGATGAATTAGGCAGCAAAACAGAGTGAGGAACCAATACTGTCCAAGGGTGATCGGGGACTAATTTTTCTACTCTGGCTGCCGTGGCTGCTACTGCTCTTAAGCAACTTGGCATAGCCTTTACCACAGCACATAGGGCCACCGAGTATTAGGCAAGGGGTCTTTTCCCTCCTCAATGCTCTTGCACCAGGACCCCTGTTGCAAATCCCCCAGCTTCATTCACATAAAGAGTAAAGGGCTTGCTGAAATTAGGAAGTCCCAAGGCAGGGGCGCTAATCATGGCTTGTTTCAAGTTACAAAATGCTTGATCCCTCTCTGGGATCCAGGTAACAACTGAAGGGGTATCCTGTAGGGTAGCCTTGCACAGTACTGCGTCCATCTCTCTATAGTCTGGGATCCACTGCCTGCAATAGCCCACCATTCCGAGGAAGGTAAAGGTTTCCTTTATCGTGCGTGGAGTTGGTACCCTTGCTGCAGTCTGTACGTTTTCAGACCCAAGCCTCCGCTGTCCTTGCTGCTGCTGAAATCCCAAATACTGAACTGTCTCCTGACAGAATTGCAGCTTGTTCATTGAGACCCTATGCCCTCTTTCTGCCAGATGTGATAATAACAAAAGGGTATTCTGTTGACAAACTAGCACACCCTCTGAGGCTATCAATAAATTGTCATCATATTGAGGGAATGTTGAGCCTGCAGACAACTGACACTCGTCCAAGTCTCTTTTAATACTGTTGATTCCGATATGTAAAGGCAAATAGATATTGACTTTCTGGGTGCAATGGTTTGGAGAAAAAGGCTGAGAAAGTATCCGTTGTTGGTGGCATAGGTGTCCGGCACCAATGGAGCAATAGTGATACCAATTTTATTGATGGCTCTGAGATCTTGCACAAACCACCACTCGTTGAGTCTTCCTACCTTTGGAATGGGAAGTATAGGGGTGTTACAGGGGCTTTGTGTTCTCTTCAGCACCCCTTGCTGTAATAGTGCATTAATCATTCCCTCTATCCCTTTTTCTGCTTCCGGTGACAACCTGTATAGTTTTAAGCCAGGGTAGGGCAACGTTCTTCTGTAACTGCACCCTATGCGCTGGGGCAGAATGTACTTTTCCAACATGATTTTTATGTTGGGCCCATAGATGTGCCAGTACCTGGGCCAGGATTGAAGGGAGTAAATGATGGCTCTCTCGGGGAGGTTGTTGCCTTTCAAATGTAGCGGGCCATTGCTCCTCTTTCCAGGTCACTTTGCCCTCCTGTTTGCCATAAACTTCTAACAGGCAATTTTGTCCGTCCATTTCAATATAAATCCTATGTGGCTGATATGGTATATGCGATTTCCAATCAAATCACATGGTTTCTGTTAGGGCTTTGGCCTCTTTGATCACTTCTCCTATTTGCTTTGCCTTCGCGGGATCTTACGGCCAATGTTAAATGAGGTTCTGAAGTTAAACCCACCCGAAAGTGGTCCCTCTGACTGGGTCAACTGTAGTAACATTCCTAATCCCACAACACCGAAAAATAAAATGAGTGATATGCAATGAGGTTATTGCTTTCCAATAACGCACTGAAAGGCCACTCATTTAGCCCAGTACCCACCACTTTGAACAGCAGATGTTAACTGACTGCAACACAGAAAGAACAGAAAAAAGCAGCCTCCCATTGTCTCAGAATCAGCTCCTTAGGTACACTCCTGTCCCATTCTAGAACCTCCCTAAAAAAAGCTAAACACTAGCCTATTCGAGGCGGGAACAGCATCACTGCCCTCCCTACCCCACACCTATCTCGTGCTGACACTCAGCACCCTCCCTCCTCCCTGAAGCGCTCTCCCCGCCCCCAACGCTCTCCCCCGCCCCCAACGCTCTCCCCGCCCCCAACGCTCTCCCCGCCCCCAACGTGCTCCCTCCCCCCAGTGCTCACCGTCCCCAGCGCTCCCCCTCCCCCCCAGCGCTCCCCCTCCCCCCAGCGCTCCCCCTCCCCCCCAGCGCTCTCCCTCCCCCCCAGCGCTCTCCCTCCCCCCCAGCGCTCCCCCTCCCCCCCAGCGCTCCCCCTCCCCCCCAGTGCTCCCCCTCCCCCCAGCGCT